>NW_010161600.1:93892-117762 GCF_000695765.1 Mesitornis unicolor | reverse complement strand
CGCCGCTTCCCTGCCCGTGGGATCATTTAACACTTCCAGAGCCGGGCAAAGGCAACTTGAAGCCGTAGCGAGCATCTCCGCG
Organism: Mesitornis unicolor; assembly: GCF_000695765.1. Lineage (NCBI taxonomy): Eukaryota > Metazoa > Chordata > Aves > Mesitornithiformes > Mesitornithidae > Mesitornis > Mesitornis unicolor. Next base: position 117,680 of record NW_010161600.1, on the reverse strand, counting down.
GCCGTAGCGGGGATGAACGTGAGAGACCGGTGTCTTCCTTATTTCTGTGTGTGTGAGACTCCCGAGCTGGGCTCTGCCCGTCCGCCTGTGCCTGCGCAGCCTGGGAGAAGCCACTGGAGCCGGCTGTCCGCGATTGGTTTCGTATTTGTAAGCCGAATAAATATTTTGTTGCCCTTCAGCCTTTTTCTCGACACCTTCGTCTTCATGGAGATGATGAATCAGTTCGGTTGGTGGCCAATTAGGCATAACCTTGTAGGAAAATAATTATGCGAGGGTAGATGGGGTTTGACTAGTGATGTAGTACAGGGTACACCCAGATTTTAGTAGCTGTTTCCCAATGCATGCAAATTCAGTGTGTTCTTGATTTTGGGTGAAAATCAAAGTGTAACGACAAATACGTTGCTACTTCCAGTGGCAGAATGTAATTTTCTGTACCGGTGAAATATATGGTAGCTTTAAAGTAAAATGGGGGGGGAGAAGGTGGGTTTGGTGAGGATAGAGAGGGGCTGTTTCTTCTGGTGAGTCACAAAATGTTTTTCTCTCTTTTAAAGATGGTCTTTCTAGTGCTGCTGGTTGCTTTACATGTGTGGTTTGGAGAAATGAATTTCATTTTGGTGCCCTAGGAGTCTCATGAGAAGAGGTGGACTGCTGTCTTTTGAGGATAGTAGTTTTAACTGATCTTGTTTAATAATGCTATTATTAAATGAGTGCACATTGAAGCAAATGTGTTTTTCATTGCCCACAAGTTGTGTTTCCGAGCTAAATTTCTTTTTATGCCTAGAGAGGTTTTTGCACTGCAGTATTACAATACAGCCATATTAAAAAGGTCCTTGGAGCAAATAACCCTCTAATGCTGCAGCTACGTTTTCAGCAGACTTCAGTAGTTCTGTGAGAAAGAATTATGTAGGATTTAAGGAATCTGGGGTGACTTGGTTGTGCTTTTTTAGTGGTGGTGGTAAACAGCTTGTAGGAATTAATGTGAATGATAAATTCAAACCCAAAACCTGAAAAAAAAAAGAGAAGCCCAAAAGCTTTAATGGGAATTAAATAAATTTTCTCTTTTTATTTTTTTTTGCAACAGGTTCTTCGTTTCTTTTCTTCCCTCCCCCCCCCTTTCCTTCTTCCTTTACTTGACAGTGAGGTCTCCTGCTTGAACATATTCCCTTAGCCAAGTAGAGTGCAGTGGTAGATGATACCATCACACTCTGTATGGTTCACTCGCTCTATCTGTGATGCTTCAAGGAATGAAGGCGGGAAAAACTAGAGATAAAAGGGAAAATGATTCCTGGGGTTGGTGGTGTTGGCAAATTGAGCAATGGAGGTTTATTCTGAGGAACCCCAACACATTGTAGATGGTGGTTTCTGTGGGATATAATGCTGAAAGCACCGTGTAGGTTAGCGCGTATCCTTCAGCGATCTCGCACCAAATTCTCTGGTGTGTGCTTGGAAGGTGTGAAAAGCAAACATGGCACTAAGCTGCTTACCTTCTAGTGTCAATATTTGGTGCTAAAAAATTAATTTTGAGTGCAGATTGCTTACTCCTCTCTTACTGCAGCTCTTCATGACTGTTTTTTGTTTTGTTGTAGTAAACAAACGTTTATCTCTTAAAATTGAAAAAGTGCATAAACTGCTTGAATTGGAGAAGGGAGAGAGAATGACTCTGGTTTAAATAATAGATAAAAATTTAAAATATCTTGCCGCTGGCTGGCTGGACCAGCTTTGGCCTGGTCACTGGAGCAGTGCTCCAAGCAAGCCCTTGGTGTCCAGCACTGCCTGGCCCGGAGGATGGAAGAGCTTGGGGTGCCTTGCAGGGTGGTGCCTGCTTGCCTGACTGATGCTTCTGGCACCCGATGCTCTCCAGTTTTGCTTCTGTAATGGTTTCCTCCAGCAAGCTGATGGAGAATTAAAGTGTTTACAGTCAGGTTTTGGAAGGGTTCATCAGGCTGCAGAGGGAAGGGGAATCCTTCCATTTTTAAATCTCTCTAATCTTAAGCTTCTGTTCCTGTAGCGATGCTGGTTTTTATTGATTGTTGTGGCAGTGACTCCTGTGTTTCAGAGCACAGCAGTGCTATTGTCTCCACTCCAGATAGAGTAGTCTTAAAAAAAAAAAAGAAAGTGAGAAGGAAGGAGTGGCTGAAAGTGGTGCCTTACTCCAGTCTTTTTTCAGGATACCACTCCAGATAGAGTAGTCTTAAAAAAAAAAGAAAGTGGGAAGGAAGGAGTGGCTGAAAGTGGCGCCTTACTCCAGTCTTTTTTCAGGATGCTCATGAAACTGAGGCCATTGATGAACAGTTGAATGCCTTGGAAATTAAATTTGAGTGAAAGGGTTGGCTTTCAATCCTGTGTTTACTGTGGAAATGCCAGATAATCTTGAGCACTACTTACTGTGAGGATGCACACTCCAGTGTTCTCCTACTCGAGCCTGTTTCTCCACTGGAGAGGAGCTATGGGAACAGATGAGTGCATGGTTGAGGATGGGTGTACTTTCCCATGTTGATGTCAACCCTTGGGTGCAGAAGGAGCTGAGCTGGAGTTATGCCTGATACTCACCCCCTGGTACCAACCTTTAATTTCCCCACTGTATTCCATACCTTAGTACAAGGAGTGTTTGCCACTGAAGGAGGATGCTGTTGGAGCTCCCACGTGGCCTTGTCCCAGACTTTGTGTAGGGCAGTAAGGATAACGTTGCTGTTAACCCAGCCTGGAGCTGGCAAATGTGGATGCTTTCACAGTGACACCTATTGAGTGTATTCACTGTCTACAGGGGGAAAAGAGGAAGAGTTCTGTTACTCATGAGGCAATACCAAAATGAATATATTCTCTGTTCGCCATTTATCTGACTGCAGGCTGTCTATGGTTCCTCTCTCAGATGTCCTTTGGTTATTGGAGCTGTAAAGACCGAAGTAGGTGGCATGTTTGGGGTTTTATGCTTTACCAGAGATGCAGAAGCAGGCTGGAAATGAAAACAAGCCATTTGCAACTGTTGGCAGGAGTTCTTGGGAGAGGGAATGAGAGGTATTTTTTTGAGTAACCTGGGTAGCAGATGGAAATGACCCTTTACACAGTGTCTATAAAACAGCATTTTGTATAAAATGGTCCTATTACAGGAATTGCAGAGGGCGAGAAACCTAAGTGGTCTTGACATTCACTTTGGGATTGTTCTACAAGAAAATCAAAGGCTTGTCAGTTTTTGCTTTTATGCACATAAATCACCTTTGCTCCTCCTGTTTTGTAAAATGCACTGGGTCAGGACTTTCCAGTTTTCCTCCATAGTATTGTGAGTACTTACAGCAGAGTATGCATAACAAACAACGGGAGATTTGTATTTCACAGCACTTTCATTTTTCATCAGTATGCCAAGTTAAAGAACCTCCAACTTTCCTTTAAAATAACACAAAGTTTGTGTGAGCCAGTTAAAAGCGAGGAGAATATGTTCTGGTATTCCTCTTACATATCTGCAGATTGACATATTCAACAGCCAACTTCTTTAATTCTTGCAACACTTAAACATGAGTGACTTGGTGGGAAAATACTGTATGAATATTTACTCCTGTTTGAATGCAGCAGAGTTCTACTGAAATCAAAGCAACTGCATCTCATTGCTTAAACTGAGGAAATGGCCCAGCAAAGGACCCTTCCTTGCAGGGCAATATTTTAGGAAAAAAAATCATCTTATTTTCATCAGTGGGATTTCTCATTTGAAAAGTTAAGTACTCCTCAGTGAGAGGTGAGGGTATTACTCTGGCTCACAGAGCATTTTCTCTGACTAATGTACACAAAATGTATGTTGGGATTGCCCAACGCTGATAATTCACGCACCTCTGGAGTGGAATCCAGCAGCCATTCTGGGCTGGAAACGTTACGCAGGAGGGGTTTAGGGAAGAGAAATGAAGAAAAACTAATCCAATTGAAACTGCAGGGGGAATTTAGGAAGCAGAATGCAATTATCCCAGTTGGATGTTGGCCAGGACATTTTTACTCTTGCAAGAATTGTCATGGGTTCTTTAATGACGATGAATGGTCAGGGCTCTATTTTACATCTCATTTGGAAGCCTGAGCTTTCACTTTGTCATGAGGATGAAGTGAATGCTTTGCCTTCCTCCAGGATCTGCTGCCTTGGTCCGTGTGCTCTCCTCCCCACGGCCGCCTTGCAGCTCCACATGCCCGGAGGTTTTCTTCTCCGTGAGCTGCTAAGCCAAAATCCAGACTCTTAGCATGACTTGATATTTCCTTTCTACTTCTTTTTTGTGGAGGGGTAGGTAAAGGTGCTTTTACACCATCTGTTGGCCAGGACATTTTTACTCTTGCAAGAATTGTCATGGGTTCTTTAATGACGATGAATGGTCAGGGCTCTATTTTACATCTCATTTGGAAGCCTGAGCTTTCACTTTGTCATGAGGATGAAGTGAATGCTTTGCCTTCCTCCAGGATCTGCTGCCTTGGTCCGTGTGCTCTCCTCCCCACGGCCGCCTTGCAGCTCCACATGCCCGGAGGTTTTCTTCTCCGTGAGTTGCTAAGCCAAAATCCAGACTCCTAGCATGACTTGATATTTCCTTTCTACTTAACTCCCTTTTTGTGGAGGGGTAGGTAAAGGTGCTCCTACACCATCACACCTCCCTTCCCTGGGATTTTGTCATGTTAGCACCAATCTCTTTGCATGTATGTCATTAGTTGCAGGTTCTTCCCAACACTATCAACTCTAGTTCCCATAGCTGAGTATTATAGGACATGGTAACTCCAGGTGGTCTTTAGAGTGGATTGCATCAATGCATAGAGCTCATTGCAATTGCTCATTTCAGGAACTTTTATTTTTCCAATTCAGGTAACTATGGTCTTCATGTGGAGAAGTCCCCCTGCAGTTTGGGTTGGCCATGGCATATTTCCCTCTCCTTCCCTAATCTCTAGTATGCTAGTTCTCTCCCCTGTTTGCTGAGCACCAGTGGGTGAAGAATCGTCTGTCAATAGTAAACACATGATAAATCTTACTGAAAAGTAACTAGTGTTTCAAGAGAAAGGAGTTGATGTCTAAAATATTTTCTTCTCTGTAATCATGCTTTTCCTATCTGAACTTGAACCTTCATAAAAAAAACCAAAACCCTAAACAACTCTTCTCCGTAAAAAGTCGTCGTTTGGTTAGAAATGTATTTTAATGGCAGTGGTCTTTGGTATCTGGGCTAGAAAAGGAGTAGGATGGCAGTATGTGTCTCAAGAGGAGAAGAGGCATCTTGTTATTTTGGAGGTTTAGGGATGATGCCTTTGTTGTGATTCAGTCAAAGTACGGTTCTGGAATCTTGGAGGGTTGCTCTGTATCTACTGGACTATCTTTCAGTTTATTTATCAGAGTGCTTGCAGTCTGTCTTAGAGGTCGTGAAGCAGTGGCAGATGCTGAAAGATAAAATTAGATATGCATCCAGACCTCAATCTATAATTTCATTACCAAAATGGGAAGAGCAGTGTAATGATAGATACATTTTTCTTCTTTTTTTCTTTTCTATTGGAAGATATGTCCTGAGATTTTGTTTTCCTAGAAGCAGAATGAGGTTATGCTTCTAAGCTAGCTATGTCACTAATACCCATGTGCAACACAGATAATCAGAAGACAACCCTTAAAGGGTTAATACTCTTATAGCAAAGATTTTTGCTATTTATATAGAAATTTCCCCCAAAACTCTCATGGTAACATCAATATCAATAATTTAAAATGCTTTCTCAAAGTCACTCAAAATATACATAATGTATAAAGTGATACATTTTGCATCCAAGGATTTCCTTTCTATGTTTTCATGTCTTTGTGGCCAGTTTAGATTGTTTCGTCATCTATGGAAGGATGGATAAAGCCAGTATCTGCATCCACGTGTCTTGGGTTTCTGGTTACACGAGAGGAGCTGACCACTCCAGCCTGCAGTACACAGCCCTACAGTGCTGTTTCTGCAAAACGTATGGGCTTTTGCTGTTCAGAGTATGTGGATTGTAACGTTAAGGAGCAAAATGAATCTTCGTTGTTATCCTGGGAGGAAACCACTCTTCCTTATCTTTGTAAAATAACAACGTTTTTGGTCCAAGGCTTCTTAGATGACTGTGTAAAGCCAGATTTTGTCCATCATAAATAAAGTGAATGGGCTTAGGGACTTCACATTGAAATAAAGTGCCCGTTCCATCTGCCTCTGTGTGGCTTGACCCACAAAATAACAACAAATGCTTCTGCTGCTTGCAAGAATTTGATGAATATATTATGTTGGCCAGGTGTAAAGCTGTGATCTGTGACATTTCATGCCTCATGTGGGCATTATGCTGTCATGCGGCACAGTGGGCTGCATTAATAGAGTCTTTGGGGATAAAGAGAGAGAGAATATGGACAGAAGCTGTTGTTAGGCAAAATAAATTATAGAGTAGCTCATCCAGTGTGAGAAGGATTGTGAGTGATGGCGTTTTAGACATAATTTTTTCAGTAATTGTGCTGTTTGAATGGTGACCTACTTTAATAACATTCTATCATTTTTAATATTTCTTTATTCATTACATTTTATACACAGGTGGTTTACTGCAAGCTGTGTGGAAATCACAATGAAGGTCAAGTGCTCTTTGTGAAGATAACTTATTACTGAAAATATTAACTTGTTGTCATTATTGTTTTCCAGTGTGAAAATTTTATTTGTCTGGGGGATGAAGAGATGATGTTGGGCTTGTGTTCAAGTGTGTGATTACTGTCAATAGACCAAAGTCCCTCCAGTCATAGGTCTGAGATGTACACGATTGCTGAACAAGTCTCACTTTGAATTGATTTATTTTTCCTTACACTGTTAAGCTGGTACAGGCCCTTATTGGAAACGTCTTTCAGATTAGGACTGGCTTATATAGATTTAACGTTTAAATGCCTTCAGTTAGCTGAAGCTAAACTGGAAATTGCAGCTTTACTACTGAAATAACCGTGCCTACACATGATTTTGCAGTCTTTCAGATGAGCTTAAATTCATGCTCTAAATTGTGTTAGTTTAGTATTTTTCATGTGGAAGAGGCTTTGTGGCTCAGTCCACAGGAGGACTCTGTAGAGGTGGAGTCCAGCCTTGGTTAGGATTGAGAGTGTGTTCTTCATTGCTAATGCTGGTGTCCCTTCAGTGAAATCACAAGTAAATTCTTTATAGCGGTTACGCATACAAATGACCTTCCAACAGTTGCCCCATGGTCAGTGGACGTGTGACTATAAATTGTATGTGAGAGTTTGGAAGAACTTGTCCCGAGATCAAGACATCAGGATCACCAGCTTCTCAAATTCTAATCTCACTTTGCAGCATACGTATTACTTGGTTTAGAGCTACAAAAAGACAATGCTGCAAAAAAAAAGAAAGCTTTTCAGCATCCGTGCTGTCTTTCCAAAGCATAACAGACATGTTGGACTCTAATGCATCGTTGCTTACACGTTATCAAAATGGAATAGTTTTATGTAAAGGTCAGCTGTACTTAGTGTCTAAAATGTTCCAGTTTTTATTAGGTGTATTTGAGATTCCTCTTAAGAAAGTGTAGGAAGAAAACAGAAGGGTTGTGGTGAATATTCACCATTTTGGCATTTGCAGCAGGTCAGGGGTTTAAGTGTTGCTGTCTTTCTTACTGCGTGACCAAAATTCTGGCCTGCTTGTTTGATGGGGTGGACCTAAAGGTTCCCCTGATCCAAAGCCAACTTTGAAGTCATTGGTGTCTAATTTTCCCTCTGAGCTGTGTAATTTTAATTCTTTATAGTCAAGTCTTCTTAGTATGGAAGAAAACTGGAGCAATTAAGGAAGTATCCTGCTTTTAAAGGTACTGGACTGCTGTGCTAGGTTTAGGTTGGACAAGTCAGTTGGGATAAAGAAGAACTGGTTTACGGAAATAGCAGTGAGAGATTTTCAACTGAATGTCTCTTTTCTGAATGTGGGTGAGCTACCCTAGACAAAGATTTCATATCCCCTCAGCATTAAAAAGAGGTGGTGTTACACAGGAAAGCTCACTGCCTGGGGACGTTGTAGGTGCTAGAAGCTTAAACTGACCAAACAGTCAGCTGGGAGAGGTTGTGCTGGAACTGAGGACTCTTGCATGGGGTGATAGCACTTCTGGTGTGGGAATGCCAGGTTCCCAAATGTCTGGAGGCTGGAAACGTGTTCTGATGAATTATCGCAATATGTGTCTGCTCGTGGTGACTGCCAAAGAGTCAAGGTTACTGAACATGGGGCCAGCTGGCCCACAGCTCCCAGCCAGAAGGGATTTGTTACGCGTAGGTGAAGAACTTCACCAAATGCCAGTGCAGGACAGTAGCCATCTCCTCTGCCCTGCTGTCACCTGGGCCTCTCCTGCGTTAAAGGTGTTTGAGCTGGACCAGAGCATGGGAGATGGTAGATGTTGTTTTGTTTCTAAGAGACAGACACCAGTACAGGAGGAAGGGTGTGAAGTTCTGACAAGGCACTCTGTGTCCCAAAGGTGTAGAAAACTGAAATAATTCCTTGTGCAGGTGATTTATTTTGCTGTTACGCGTAGGTGAAGAACTTCACCAAATGCCAGTGCAGGACAGTAGCCATCTCCTCTGCCCTGCTGTCACCTGGGCCTCTCCTGCGTTAAAGGTGTTTGAGCTGGACCAGAGCATGGGAGATGGTAGATGTTGTTTTGTTTCTAAGAGACACGCACCAGTGCAGGAGGAAGGGTGTGAAGTTTTAGCAAGGCACGCCATGTCCCAAAGGCGTAGAAAACTGAAATAATTCCTTTGTGCAGGTGATTTGTTTTGCTGTAGTTTTAACCAGTGGTTTAAGCCTGTTATTTCACTTATTTAGTGCTACGTGCTCTACCCTTGCTGTTTGGTAGTGGTAACGATCTGTCTGTTGGAATTGCTTGTTCTTAGCAAATACTTGTGTTATTAATACCTGTGTTCATCTTTATCTGGCTGTACGGCTATAAGAAGCTTGTAAAGTGACTCAGCAGAACTTTAAATGTATATATTAAAAAAAAAAAATAAAAGCAGTGTCGTGGTATCAAGTATTGAAATGAGAACCTGGAGAATGAATGTGCTCTCTGAAAGGAGAGCAAGGACGGATGAGACTTGCAGAGGAGCCACGTGCTGTCACCATGAGGGCCAAGTGAATCACCTCAGGACAGGTCAGGCCTACTCTTCCAACCTATTTCTCTGCAGGCCATGGCTGTGCTGGTTGTGGTAGCTGCTTGGGTGCTGGTCTGTCCTGAGCACCAGAAGTTAAAATAAGTTGATTTGTGTGCAGCTCTGTCAACCAACCATCGCAGCTCCTGACCTAGTCTTTAAAACATCACCTTTTCAGTTTAAAAATCTTACAAATTTAAACAATCTGTGCTTTTCTGAGTTTAGAAACCATTATGTTGCATTTAGGTCATGTTTAAAGCTTTTGTTCCAAGCTCATGGGATGGAAACTCCAAATCATTTTTATTGGAAATGGAGAATCTTGGGTAATTGCTTGACTACGGGAGTTAGGGCTTAAGAAGGCGGCTAAATATCATGCGACTCGTGATAAAATCTTAAGAGTGGGCAACAGTGTATAAACCACTGAACAGCTGTCAGATTGTAATTAGGTTTGATCATTATCGGCTTGAGCCAGATTTGCACAGGTTGCCGAGACATGAAAAGGCTCGTGCACCGTTACCAACCCTCCAACAACCCCATCCTGCAATCGAACCGTTCCTTGATGATGGCGATACGGAGTGATCAGGCGTTTTTTCTTTCCAAGAGACCAAGGAAGTACTTTTAATTCTAAATGTGTGTCTTTCTTTGAAATAGATTTTTTTTTTTAATTACTTTCCTGTGGAGATGCTTGTCCGTTTCTGTTGCTTTCTGTCTACAAATTTTGAAGAAATAAAATATAAATCTGGTAGCAAGAATGTCACCTTGTGCAGGGTTCTAGGGCACACTGGAGTTCACTGGTGGAAGCACCTGAATTGGAGTTTAATGATAATTTCACTTATTACAGACTCTGTTGCCTTCAGAGTAGCACTTCAAGTGCAAATACGTGGTGCAGTTTACACATAGTAACATTTAAAAGCAAAGTTCAGATACTGTAATTGTGCAACAGAGTTGCTTGGAATTATTTAATAAAGGAGCCATCCAGAAAGGTTCCTCTTACTCTAATTTCGTTAATCATTTATTTTGCAATTGGCTGGAGGCATTGGGCTGACAACTTTTCTTTCAATGCGTTGTGGAATGGATCAGTAACTTAAGATTTCACCACTGGAATTATGCTGTACATCATGGCTGCTAAGAATTTTACAGTGACAAGGAGATCATATAGCCCTTATTTCAAAAGTACAAATTAGGAATGGAATAGCATTTTTAACCTGTCAGCAGACATCAACAGACAGGAACAGAGATGGGAGCAATTGTGCTTTCTGAAAGAGAGTAGCATGTCCATCGAAGCCAGTTATTCATTCTTTTCATATGTATCCCGATTTATTTTTCCTCCTTTTATTGAGGAAACGCTACGAACATGCTCACTGAGATGCACTTCAGTCTTCCACAGAATTTCCCAAGCCAGCTGCCTTTGCCAGTGAGATTTCTCTTCCCACTTTTACCCGTTAGTTCCAACCATCATATTTTACTTTGCAAATGTCAGATGCTGGCTCTCTGGTTGTGTTCACCTCTGCTTCCCCTGCAGCTCCCACATCTGATTGGGCTCTCAGCTCTGCAGTTGCCTGCCGAACTCGCTTTCTGCCTCATTTACTCCCCAATGACCGCCAAACGATGTTCCCTGAATTCGGGACCAGCTCAACTTTGTGACTGGCTGCTCAGGATGCTGCGGCAGCAATATGTTTAGCAACTTCTCTTTAAAAATGTATAGCCATACATCTTTTGAATTGTAAAGCTAAATTTCATCAGCTTCACCGGAAGGAAGGAATGAACGCTGGAGAAAAAATATACTGCTAAGGCTGCCATAAGAAAGTCCAGGTAAATGATTCAGGACAGTGGAGCTAGTGCTGACTGTGGGCGAGTATTGGCACTCTTGCTGTGTGCTTTTACCAAACCTAAAGCAGAAGTTTGTGGCTACCTGGCATATCCTGGTTCATGATTACCTGATATTTCCTGAATGATTTTTACAAATACCGAACCAAGATGATCTTTAAGGTCCCTTCCAACCCAAGCCCACTTGTGTTATTTGGTACTTTGCACTTGAAGAAGTGTATGCCAAGGTCTTAGAGAGCTTTACCATTTGTTTTTCACTGAGCGTGAGCTCTTCTTTGGAGTAAACCTAAGGCGCCTTGAGGCCACTGTCATCTTGGAGCTTTGCTCTCTTTTCAGCATGATGCTCCCAGTGACACTGAGCACAAGTTGGGGTGTGAGCTGTGAGTGCTGGTCCCCATCAGTTGTTTTTCTCTGACCAATATTTTTTATTCAGTCCTTGGAGGTTCAGTCTCGGGCTGATTCCCTTCTCATGGTGCACCTGCATCTTTGTGTGCCCTCATTAATCTAGTGATGGCTGAATTGAAGCCTGTGGGAAGGTGAACAAGTATGTGAGTGTGGGTTTTTTAGTTTCTTTTGTTAAGATTTTGGTCAGTCAAAGTTGAATCTTTTCCCATGGAGACTTGTGTGGGCAGATTTTGGTGGTTTATTCCATGTGCTTATTTTGTAACGTCTTTCTTCCATCAGATTTCAGGCCATTTTTACAGCCCTGGCTGGGTGTATCCTGACTCTCTCAAAGTTCAGGGAGAGCACTGGGATTGCCTACCTTGTGTGCTGTCTTAGCAAAAAACCCCTTTCATGCGTGTATCTCACCTATTGTTTTTATCCATTTTCCCACCTAACAAAGTTCTGTTCCCGCTTTCAGAATCCCACTTTCTTAAATGTTGGAAAGTAGTAGTTGGTATCTTTGCATTAAAGGTCCTATAAATACCATGCTGACAGCAAAGAATCAAAATGCTACATAAACTCAAGTGGTTTTGATTTACTTCCTTAGCCAGTTGGGCCGACTAATAACATAAAATTGGGGCTGAGACACAGCATTCATTCACTTTGCTGTATTCTGCAGACATCTGATTTGTAATTTAAATGTTGCCTATCTTATAGGTGGCATGGTATTTTTAGAGCTCAGTATTGAAGCCAGAGAGCTTCTTGTGTGTATTTTGTAGGAAGGGAGAGACAACAGAACTGGACAGTAATCTTGTTTTTTGGGCTTTTTTTTTTTTGGAGGAGGCTGAATTAGAGACAGACTTGGCACCGCTCCATAGCAGAGGAGCTTGCGGTGATGCTGCAGTTTTGTTGGTGCCACTGCAGACACAAAGGCTACAACAAATCAAAATGAACTGAGAGGAGCAGATGGGGCAAGTGAGAAGTTGGGAAATCATTCAAAGTGTTAGACACTGAACAATTTCAATTTTCCTGAGACGAGCGGGTGCTGTGGCACAACATGGCTCTTTTTGACACTCAACACAAAGCGAGACAATTTTGGAATAAAAGCTGTGTCAGGTGTTCTGTTTCCAAATTCTCCTGCCTGAGGGATAGTGTTTGCATTTGGCAGGGATGTCCTTAAGGGGATGGGTGGTGAAAACAAGCCTGAAGTAAATCCTTTCAGGTGTTCTGCTGACCACTCCAAGCACAGTGTGGGTACAAGACATGGGTGAAGTTCCTCCTCCCGAGACAAAAATGGGTTTTTTAGGGATATCACAAGGCAGTGGGAGTAAAAAGTCAGACAGATACCTCCTTTCTTCTGAAAATGTTGTCTTGATTCTAATGTTGTCCTTAAAGGATGCAATTTTCCTATAGGATGGGAGTATGCAAAAGAGTAAACACCTCACTTCGATAAAGTTGGAAATTTGGGCAAAATCCTGACAGCGACCCTTGGAGGTGTGACAAAATGCCTCTGATCTCCCAGTGCTTTCAGTCCTTGGTGATAGTTTTGCCTTGGGCTAGCAGTGGATTTTTGGGTGCCACCTCACTGGAAACTCAGGTCAGGCTGTCCCTATGGCATAAGCTTAGTGTAAGCTGTGTAAAAAAGCTGCAGTACTGAAAGGTACGTATAATTTTGAGGGTGGAAATGCTAAGATCTGAACTTCCGTGCTCTGACAGCATCATTTAAGCTGTACTCCATCAATAATGAATCCATTGAAATTCATCACAAAATCTGACCTCTGCTCCCCTGCATCGTTGTTCTTCTGTTTAAGATTCCCCTTTAAGGGATTTGGCTTCTTTTAAAAGTAGGGAAATGAGATATAAAGAATTCTCTTCCCATCCGGTAATTGCAGCCTAAACGCGATTTTGCAGTATTTATTGTTTATAACTGCATAAATAGACTGTAGATAATTCATGCTTTAAATGCTGTGGGGCATAGAGAAGTTGGGCGTAGGAAAAAGGTGTTTGATAAGGCATGGTTCCAGCAGGAAGAAAAGGAACTGAAAAAGCTGTTGAATCTTTTCCATCCACCCTACAAAGAAGAAAATTGGTTTGTAGGAAATACAGGTCATGGCACTGTTCTGGCATCTTGATGTTACTGTTTTGAAAGTGCAGCGTATTGCTAGCAGCACAATTTGGGACTCCCATTAGAGCTGTTCTCTGCTGTCAAGACCTAAAGGCCATTTAATATCCCTTATCTCATGTAATGCACTGCTTCTTATGCTGGCAAAGGAAATTTAGAAGGTGGTGTGAGTTTGGCTGGGGTTTTGAGTTTTTTTTTATTAAATTAAGTTATTGAAAGCCACTTTGGAGCCTATTCCTGCTATTGCACCCAAAAGTCAGTTTAATAAGTACTCGAGGATCAGGGATGCGCAACAAATAGGTCAGTGAAACAAAATTCTTCTCCCCTCTCCATGGCAAAACACAGGAAAAAATGAAACCTTGTGTTGCTGTGCCACGGGATCTTACAGATATAAGCTTATTACTAGAGAAAAGCCTTGGCTTTTTGAACATGATGTTCACCTTTGATTTGGAGATGAATCTAATTTCTTTGTGTTAGAAAAGATCTTAAAGGCAGCTGTGTTCTGTGAGTCAGCTTGTCTGTATTCTCCTCTGTGTCCAGCACCAGGACCGTGTCTGTGGCATTGCAGAACAGGCTGACAAAATATCTAGAAATAAATAGGATATTTATTATTAAAAAAATTAATCTAAATATCTAAAGCCAACAATATCTCTGTGGGGATGGGAGACAGCATTGGTCCCATCTTAGAAACTGTGGCACTGAAAAGTAGAGAAAGTACCTGATTTTTGTGCATAGCTGTGTAGGAGTGGGTCCTGGAAGCAATGTAGAGACCAGGATGAAAACAGAAGGGTAGACGAAATTTGGGTGAGGAGCTGTTGCTACGCTATGGTTTTTGCTTGTTTGCTTTTGAGGTGTGATCAGTGGCATAAGCACAAGGATGGGATTCATCTCCTCAGCCGGCTGTGACGGTGCTCGCTCTCTGCTGTTCTTTACCTGTCTGCTGGTGAAAAAGAAATAATAACATTTATCTGTGTTGCAGTGCGATGTGATGCAGCTTTGAAGAAGAAGATATAGATATACATACGTATTTATTTTTTTAATCCAAATTGGTTTGAGATGTTCTTTGTATTCTCCAGATTTCATAACATTAGGTCGAACCATCGTGGCAGGGATGCAGGCAGCCCTCATATCCATCCCACTTCTGTAGTTTTAGCAGTTATGTGCTGTGTACGAATATACCTGACCTGCCAGAACTGCTTCATATTCACATATGTTTTCTTTTTAAATGTGTTATCTCAAATGAGACTGGAGGTTAAGAAATCTACAGAATTGGGTGAAATCCAGGTCAGTTTTGCCTCCCCCTCACCCTGTCCTGTGATCCCTGCGGCTACTGCAATTGGTTGCAGGTACAGGACTCTGTCAAGTCCCTTGTACCAAATAGGGGAATTGAAACCCTTCTGTCTCCGTTGAAGTTCTAGCAAGTTGTTGCAGCTCAATCTGGATATTTTCAGGCTCGAGTAAGATATAAGAATGCAACCACAGGTTTTTATTGCTGCCCCAATGTATTTCCAGTGTGGTGTTATTACTTTGGAGCAAACAGACCCGGCGGAAAGCGCAGCGCGGTGCTGCACAGCACAGCTCGCTCACTAAAATGACTGAGCTTTGGAAGATGCAGGATCTCAACAGCTTCCTCTGCGGCTTGACACAAGGTTGCCTAAACCCCTAACTGCTTTCATTCATTATCTGCTGGTACACGTGGATAATAAACAGGCTTTTTTGTTGTTGTTTTAGAACAGGCAATCAGGGAAATTTCCTGTGGTGACAAGTAGGTTTTTGGGTTAATCTAAGTATCAAACCAGTCTTAGTGTATCTTAGTTTCTTGGTTTCTTAGTTTCTTCTTTGTATCCTAAACAGGATGGTTGTGTGTACATGCACACATGCATGTGTGTTTTAAATCAAAAAATTACTTTGTGGCTTACTTCTGCCTTGCTATTTCCTGTTTAATTGGAAATTTGGGGTGCATTAAAGTGCTTGGATGTGTCGCTGGGACACTCGCACTTTTGACCAGTTGCTGTTTCATCTTGGATGGCATCTAGAAGGCCAAGGTTAGAAGCCTGAATTCCTGACAGTCATAGGTGGGCAATAAAGAAAAGAGAGTTTTGTGGGAAAGGTACTGCATAGGATGCTTAATGAAGATGCGTTGAAGACATCTCTCAGTGACTGCTTACAAGTAACTATCATTAAAATTCCATGTTCTGATAGATAGCTCTTCTTTGAAGGTGTTTCAGCATTGAGGACTGTAAATAAATTCTTTTTTCAATTTAAAAAAACCCCAAACCTATACCCTTAAAGATGTTTGGTTT
Organism: Mesitornis unicolor; assembly: GCF_000695765.1. Classification (NCBI taxonomy): domain Eukaryota; kingdom Metazoa; phylum Chordata; class Aves; order Mesitornithiformes; family Mesitornithidae; genus Mesitornis; species Mesitornis unicolor. The sequence continues at coordinate 101,929 of NW_010161600.1, read as the reverse complement.
TATTAATTTTTATATAAACATGCAAAAATGAGCACGCAGAAAGCCCTAGCAGTTGTGTATATCTGATCGAAATGCCTAGATTCATACACATAAATTATTATTGCTTGCAATTGTACGAACAAATGGAGAAGCTGAGTTTAGGACCCCTTGAAAATAATCTATTTCTGTTAGACATGCATATAATTTAGATATATGCCTGTCTATGCAATGTATAATTTTTCACTGGCTCTTTCAGAGGTAATTTTGGAAGGCAAAATGTGCCGTGTGAATATGGTGCTTCAAATTGTAGAATGCTTCCATGGGAAAATATAGGATTAGCCTGCGAATAATCTCTTCAAAGGCCCTGTTACAATTCTGAACCCTCAGATGGCTTGGCTAGTCTTTGCTGTTGCTTTCGAGGGGCAGAGGATGTTAAAATCATTTACATGTATTGTCACAAAATAATTTTTTTGTGGTTGATCCCGCCTGACACGATGCTACACAACATGATGGAAAACTCAGAAATGTTTTCTTCAATTTGATGCTCAGGAAGCACTTAAAAACTGCTCATTCCTTTAAGAACTATTTTCTCTCTTTATATCCAATTCAGAGATTATGGTCAAGTGTTCATTTTTATGGTATTTACAAGAAATCGGTTGAGGCAGCTTGCTCATAACACCCCTCCCTCTCCCTCCACCCTCTGCTCAGATCCTTGCAGTGTCAGGGAACAAAGAGAGTTGAGATTCGGAGCCATGCTCAGATTTGATTTAATAATACATTTTCCTGTAGTAAATTTTTGAGAGGCTGGGCTGCTCGTGGTCAAAGATTCAAAGGTTATGTCCATTATATTGAAGACAAGAGTGATAGTAAGTTTTTCAGCTGTCTAATGTTTTCATTGGGGATGAAGTTGCTGGTGGTGTATTTGTTCATCCATCCCTCCTTCTCTGCTCAGCCCACAGATGCCTAGTGATAGTAATCACTCTAACTTGTATTTCTTTAGTAGTAAAGCATCCCAGTTTCCTCTTTGCATGGACTGGGAGTTTGTCAAAGATAGTCTGCTCTGGGCATTGAGCTCTTGGAAGAAGCCCAGATTAATGGGGAAATCTCTCAAACCAATCCATCAAACTGTGTTGTCTGTTTGGGCTGAAGCGCAACAGATTGAGTTGTCCCTTAGAGCATTAGCTGCAGTCTCTTAAGTCTGCTTGTGGAAAAGTGTGCTGTTGGGTCCTGAGGCTTCAGATTTAAAATTAGGGTGGAATGAAACCAGTCTGTGGGTTGTACTGCAATCTGACAGCTGCAGCTGGAGTGGTTGCGGTGTGGTAAATTCACGCTCCGTCCATATTCAGCCAAGTCTAGATGAGGCCTGGTGTGATAATGTGATAGTGTGTGCCATGTGTCAGAAAATAAATGTGACCTCGTGTTTCTAGACTGGAGGTAACTGCTAAACACCTCACGGTACTGGTGATGCTTCAGGATTCACGTGGAATTACTGGGATTCAATACAGAATTCACCACAGTGAGTGGCTTGACTTTCATAATTGGTCAAGTATGGTCATTCTAGATAACAGCACTTAAGGTCGGATTGGAGGATACACATTTGAAAACCAGACTGCTGTCTGAGACTGGCCATAGTGCGAATATCTGAGGTCAACCTTGCTTTTGCTGTTAGAAAGAGAATTCCTCTGGGCTTGTCTTGCTTCCCTCCCAAATGGAACTGGGGTTTTGCTGTTACCCTTTAGCAAGACTATCATCTACTAGGCTGTTCTGTGCTTTGCTTGGCTGATCTACCATCACTAGCAAGGCTTTTTAAAGTCTTACAGATCACTTTGCTGTATAGGGCAGGTTAAGTGAGAAAGAGAACATGTGCAGAGTGTTGGTGGCGTAATCCTAAATCCAAGCCTGACAAATGACATGTTCTGGATTGAGCTAATCAGGAACCCACAGCTCCTGTTTGTCCCCTTGCAAGTAGAAGAAATTATCCTTGCTTCATTCCTAGTTTTGCTGGCTTGGTTAAGGTGCTCTCATGTGGTGTGTTCTCCTTTCTAAGGAATATTTTAGTGACTTTGGAGGTGGAGGGGGCACCAGCTGGCTATAAAATAGGTTTGGGGCATTCAGACTCTTCCTGCAGTTGCCTTAGCAGGTAGCACTTGCTGAGATAACACATTTGGTTTAGTCTGTAATTTTGTGGCTTGGCCTTTGTGTTCTCCATAAATGAAGTGTACAGCCTGGGAAGCACTGGGTACACACCGGTGCCAGTTATACAGCCAAAGCTCCTTTCCGGGGGAGGTTGTAGAAAAGGTTGTAGTGAGAGAGCTCTGAGGAGCAAAGCATGTCACACATCATCAGGTTGTGGGAGTGTGGAGATGGCACATTGATGTTGTTGCAGTCCCCTCTGGGTGCCTGTGACCAGGTGAGGAGACTGATTTTTTCACAGAACTTCAGTTGCCTTTCACGGGTTCACAATAATTCATCAGCCTATGCATTGAGAGTGAGCTCTTCTCTTTGAACTTCATCTTGTATCAGTGGAAGTAACCGTCTGAAAGTTGTCTCAACAATATGTTACATAGCTAAAGTGGTTCGGGAATTCAAAGGCATCAGACAGCTTGGTTACTATATCAAGCACAGCAGGCAATTTTTGGTAAATATTTGGATTGTATTTGTTGTGATACATCAGAAAAGGAGTTAATAATCTGGGTTATTCTGCAATAGAAATAATGTAGCTAGCAGAACAACCTTAACAGAAACTTACCAGGTGTCCCATGTGTTCTGGTATTGGTCACAAATGTTTTATTCTGTTGAATAATAAGGCTGCTTGGTTCTGTTCAGAGCAATATGTAACCTCTCTGGACAAACAGGAAGGAAGCAAAGGATGTGCTTGAGGGCGAGACAGGCGGTGCAGTGAGCGTGGGTGATCTCAGCCGAGGAGCCTGTTTGGTTCCTGGCACAGCTTTCAGCTGGCGCATTGGCCACAGCAACCATCTGCTGGATCTTGTCCTGTTTTTCTGGTGTGAACCTATCTGTGTGCTGGATTAAAAATCTGGTAACAAGTGACAAAGAGTAAATATATAAGAAGAGGGAAGGATCCCATATGAAGTAGAGAAAGGTTCCCTTTCTGTGCTGGGAGTGTGACTGCTGTGGTAGCAGGGCTGTGACAAACTGATGCCGGGATCCTTGGGGTAAACAAAGCTGCTGAACAAGTCTGAGCACTGACATTAACCCTGGGTAGATGGCATCTAGGAAACCTTCCACTGTTGGCTTTCCCATGATGATTCTTCTGCCTTTTTCAGTCACCAGTTTTTACTCATCCTATTCACAGACACCAGTTTTGGTCAACAGACCACTCTTCCCTAGTCACTTGACATGACTTGAAGGCTTTAGACTATAAGATCAGGCATTTTCATCTGATCTTCTGTTCCTTTCTCTTTTCCATCTTTGCTGATGGCACTTTGCCGATGAGGCTGGCGAGAGCATTTTGTGAACCTTTATGAACTCTACTCGAGGCTGAGGCCAGCATTGCCGCAATGTGCTCGGACTGGGCTGTGTCACCTCATCCCGTGGTGAGATTCTCCACAGTCCTTGGGCTGTAGTCGTGGCCACTTTGTCACCTGGGGATGATGCTGAGTGCTGCTCTGCTGGCTACACAGCAAGCAGCTCTTGCACAGAAAGGCTGCTTTTGGCCAGGGCTTGTGATCGTATCTTTGTGGCTACTGAGACTCCTGACTTGTATTTTCTGTGCTTCAAGCTCATAATTATCGTTGCAACATGCACCGAGCTGCACTGTGAATTGGTCCCCATGCTGAGGCTGTTGTGGGATGTGGTGACCTTTTCGGGAAGCCTTGGTCTCCCCTGAAGATGCCTCCCTGCCACCAAAGGTCAGTTGCATGCATCAGCTGTAGATAGATCATGGCTGGTATTTGTGGCAGGGTTGTGTTTTATTACTTTTCAATTTACCTCTGGTCAGATTTCCTTTTCTGAAATGAGGAATAGCTGCTGTGGCTGCATTGATTGTTGTCCATGATGTATTTCTACCTTACAGAAAGATGCCCGCAGCTCAAGGTAGCCATGCTTTAAAATGTGTATTTATGAATTTAAAATTACAAACACTTTTTTGTCTGGTTGTTTAGTTGGGTTTTTTTTTCATCCCCAAATAAGCCTGTAGGAGTTGATCCTTCAACTCACCCACAAATAAGACAGTTCCAGTGAGAGAGGCTGTTTTATGGGATTCATTTTGGAAGCTATTCAGGGAAATTACTGTAGGCTTTTTGAGCAAATTAGTGAGAGCGTGGAAGGACCACAAAAAGGCTTTTTCCCTTAAGATTTGTAGGATCTTATGAAGGGAAGAAAAAAACCCCAAACCCCTGGTAATTAAAGAATTTTTTATAATGAAAGAAAATTATGCAAGCTCTGGTTTTGAACTTGGCTCAGTTCTTAGCTGTTAATGCTAGTGAAAGTTTTATTTTAAATTGAGGCTTTTAGAAGGGAAAGGAAATGACTTAATCACTGCTTCAAATCTGTGTGTATATATGTGTGTATCCCCTTTGCGAGATGTGAAAGAGTTTGGATTTAAGATGCTGTTAAAAAATATATGCAGAACTAGTAGGTGTGGATTGATGGAGGCAGCTGCTCCGTTGGGTTGTGGGAACCTCAGGAGCTCAGCTCGTGATGAATGTAATTAGCTGAGTTCACCTGCAGTGTTTATCCTGGGGAAAAAACAGTGAATCAAATCTCTGGGTCTTTGAGGAGGACGTTTCAATTATTTGAATTGGAGAGGGGCATTTCTTGTTGCTTGAATTAGGTTAATATTTTGTGGGTATCCTGCTGAGACAGCTCTGATTCAGGGCATGAGGAACTGGGAGAACTCTTCATGGACTTCTGTTGAACAAAATCATGTCTTTGACTCTTAATAACTTAGGTTCTGAAGGGGAATAAGTCAGATTGTTGGAATAACTTAATCTGAGTCTTGTAAATGGATGACACACATGGACAGTGTGATGTTGAGACGCAGCGAGGAGAGCAGAAGAGCAGATGTGGCTGTGGAGGATCCCAGCAGTATCCTGTGAAACTTCACACTAAATGGCAAGTCACTTGGAACTGTGCCTCTATGCATGGGGCTAATTGACTTGTATGCCACTTGCTCTGTGTGCTTCTTTGTGCTTAAGGTGTTCTTTGGATTTCTACTACCTCTTGACTAATTCAGGGCATCAAGAGCAGGTGAGTCTTCAAATGAAGAGAGGTGGCTGTGGTAGCTTGCTGGCGATGGGGACCGTGTTTCCCTAGCAACAGCATCCCTATAGAAGCTCACAGAAAAGCTTGGACCCTCGGACTTGTTTTTGAGTTCAGAAAATCTCAGGTTTGGCTGTGCTGTTGGTGTTAAAGACACGATGCTGAAATGCGAAAGCAGTGTTTTCATTTACACGTGGTTGAAATCGCATCTGGTTAAAGCTGCTGCCCAAGTGTACCTTTGAGTGTACCAGACATCATGGACCTTGAGATCAGACAGCAGCCACACTGAAGCTGTTCAAGTAATTTTTGGAGGCTTTGGCATGCTTTCACATCAAAAGGCAGATACTCTGTGTGTTGTGTGCATAATCTGGGATACCATTAACATGAGACCACTTTACCATCTTATTGTAAATACTTTTGAAATATCTGATTGCTGATTAACTTCATCAAGCTGCATCAGCAACTCAGCTGAGATAATGTGGGGAGGGAAAAAAGGAATGACTGGGGCTGGGAAACCTCTTCTGTTTCCAGTGACATTTTCAAAATCGTGTTTGCAGATGCTGGTCTGTCTGCCCGGCGGCACTTGGTAAATCCTGTGCAGCTGCCCGCACAGGGAGCCAAACTGTGTCTTTTATCCCGGTATCTGAGATCTCTTCAGCCTTTCTGGTGCACTGGGACCACGGTAGTGTGCATCTGAAAAAGGAAATGAGATCCAGTAAAGCTTTTCTATAATGTCCATATTGCATGTAAGCAGGTTCTTGGGTGATCTGGACAGGCACTGTCTGGATTCACCATCTTCACCAGTGTTGATGTATTGTGTGGGATCTTAGTGCTGATGTTCCTGCAGCAGCGCTCAGGTTTGACAGTGAGAGAAGTCAAGGGAGTTGTGTGAGAAACACTGTGCTGCGCAGTGCGTCCTTCTCCTTTGGTGTGCCAGGACCTGTGTTGTCTTAATTTTCACAAACACAGTGCTTGAACTCCTCATTTCTGGGTGACACGAATGTCTCCATGTGAGTGTGTGGTTTCTCCCCTTCTGTTTTTCTCTCTCACCCTAGCGTTACTTTTTCTGGGTGGGGGTTGCACATCAGCCTATTTAAAAAGAACCAAAAAGCCCCCGAACAAAAAGCCTCTCACCTTGAATCACTGAATTTGTCACAGTAATTAAGTATGGTAGCTACTGTTTTGGATGCATTTCACCTGCTAAGAGATACTGCAGTCAGCACCATATGGTAGCCTTTTTTTTTTCTTTTTAACAGACTTACAGCAGCAATTTGTTTCACCCGTGAGCCAGCACCACAGCGTGCATTGCTTAACAGAAACAATGTAAAGCTGGTGAGCTTTTCATTTCAAGTTTTCAAGGAGCATTTAGCTGAGCTTCAGAGCCTGGTTTCTGGCTCTGTCTCATCTGCTCTGTAACTCTTTGACATGTGAAAGTGCAGGGCTGAAGGACAGAAGGGCTTCATGCTTTTTCTGACCAGACACTCCTCAGTTTTAACATTTGCAAATTATATGCTAGTATTTACCTGCCTTTTAGATTTATCATCGAGCACTCTTCAGTGTCTGTATGTCATCCTGAGATTGTGAAAATGGTTGCAGATATGGAAAATATTACTTTATTTGATGGGTGGACTGAAACGGCAGGTTGAGTTCTGGGTGTGTTTGTGCTGTGAAACAGGGCCCAGTGCAGCACCTCTGATCTTCCAAAACATGGGACAGGGTTACAGCAACGTGATGCTGAGCCTGAGGGTCTTATCCCTACATCACAGTACTGCGAGGATGCATCAGCGCTACCTGGAACTAACATTTTTGATGTGGGTTGTTTGGGCTTCTTTTGTTTTGGTTTGATTTTGTTCTTAATTACCAGGGGTACTCAGATTTTGAGTGGCTTGCTGCACTGTGCCCCATAAACTGATACACTTAATCCAAACCCACAAGGATTCCCTACCTCGAAGGGCTGCAAGAATACACATGCACAGCACAGTGGGTCTCAGATACTGCAGTACTGGAGATGGCTAAGAAGCAGGTGGCCCTTGGCAAACCTTGTCACCTCCCCAGCCAAAAGTCAATTAAGGTCGTGCAATTAGGATCAGTCAATTAGAGTCCCCATTCAGATGTAAGAGCTGTGGTCCTGGTGTCTTGCATTCTTCCTCCCTGTCCCCTAATTGGTGCTGGGATCTTGCACTTTGTGATGGCCATCTCATTTGGGATCAGTATCTCGGGTTACTTTTGTTATATCAGATAGTGTTGATAACCCCAAATAGTTCACTTGGTGATAACAACTTCCTCTGCTTAATAAGGAATATCTGCTTAAAAATAAGATATGTATCTGGGTGAAATGCAGGTTACAAATGGTTGCAATTAAACCTTGTGTAGCAGAGTTCCCACATCTTGTCCTATTGTGTTTCTTTTTCCTTTTTTTAAAGAATAAAACTGCAACTTTTCTAGAGGGTAAAGATGTTCTGTTCAGAGCTGAAGTGAAATGAGTTTGACCTGTCCCACATCCAGCCTTGCTCCTGTCTTGCATCCTTGTGTTCTTCAACTGGAGTAATAAGTACATTTGATTTCACAGAGCTTTAGAAACAACAGGGAGCTCTGAGTGTTTTTCCTTTTTAAATTAACCAATTTACTTAGAAATCAGATGTGACTTTTCCTGGAGACAATTTTGGGCAGACCAGGCAGCAGCAGGAGGGAGCATCTTCCATAACATGGGGCTTCCTGATCCCAAATGCAAACTTCCCTTTCATTATGCATCAAGAGTGCTTGCTCTGCACAGGAGAGATTATAATCTGAGTTTTAACAGGACTGGGACAGAAATAAACATGCCTAATGTGATGT
>NW_010161600.1:70211-93861 GCF_000695765.1 Mesitornis unicolor | reverse complement strand
TGTAGGGAAGGCAATGGAGTGCCCGAGAGCTTTTTGCTCTCTGCAACCTTTTGACTTCATGCATCCTTGCCACTTGCTAGTCCTCAAGTACTGAGCAAATTAATTTACTTTGCAAGTGTAAATGAACTTGCTAGTGTTCTTATTTTAGCAATGCCATATAGAAATCTTGATTAAAATGTCACCTCCTGATCTTAATCTGTGCGGAATAAGCAGTTGTAGAAAAAGTAGACGTACTTCTTTCTTGGTACACCTCCATCACAGCCAAAACGGTCCTGGTAATGTTCCCTGCCCGAAAGGTGTGTGTTTATCTGATTTCAGAAACAAACGGGAATTTGCATTCCTTTTCTGAAGCAGCAATGCACTCCAATCTTTTTAACCAACACCCGGTTGGAAGTTGAAATTTCTGGTTTGAGGGGAAACCTGGAGAGATGGCTCTGCACCTACTGGGGAGTAAAATGCAATTGAAATGTTTGCTTTTTAAAGTGACGGTTTGCAGTTCTGTGTTCTTCCCCACTGGAAAAACGGACCCTAGATTTGTTGGTATGGGGGTGATTGCCTTGCACCAACCTGCACTGCAGAAGCTTCCCCATGGGCCCAGCACATGGGAGCCTTGGCTCCCTGTGCAGTGCTGTGGGCTCACCAAACCGGTGGTGAGGTCCAAAGCCTCTTTCTATCAGAAATTTTCTGCCCAGCTGTTGTTAAAGCAAAGATCTGCTGATATTTGCAACAGAAATGATGTTGTGCATTTCTTCTGCTTGCAGGTCCCAAAGTCAATGTTTGTTTAGCAAATGCTGATATTCTAATTTGTTTTGCAATGCAGAATCCTTCAGCAATCCAAAAATTGCTCCCCAGCCTACAAATAAAGGACAGAGTTTTATCTTCTGGGAGAACACTAATGTCAAGTGTCCCATTTTATTTTGGTTTTAGTAGTCTGGAGGATATGTCCCCTGCAGTAGATACTTCAGAAAGCAGTTGTGTGGTTTGAAACAGCCTTACTGGATTGATTTCTGAAATACCTTAGGGCACCTTATGTACTTAAATAAAGGAGAGGCAAGATGAAAACGCCACCTTAAGTTGAACAAGAAAGATGAGTTGTGTAATGACCTTAAAGCAGAATCATAAAATATTTTGTTATTCCTAAAATTCTTTGAGGAAAAATAAACCGAAGGATACAAACACCCCAGCATTGAGCCTTTAGACAAGAAGGCAGAACAAAGCAAAAGGGAGGGAAGAAGAATAACAAACATTTTATTTCTCACTGAATTTAGTGTGTTCTGTTTAAAAAAAAAAAGGGGGGGGGTGTGTGGGGAGAATCAGTTAACATATGCCAACACTAATATTGGAGATGTTCTTTCACATATGAAATTATCCTGTAATTGAGACAAATTACTTGAAGCATTAAAAAAAAATCCCAGAAATGCTGGTACGGAAAAGACCTTGGGAGGTAACAGAGTGTGTTGCCAGGCTCTTAGGTGAGATCAAGTGTACCTGTCTCACCTCCAGGAGCTGACAGTCTGTCTAACCTCCTTTTAAACCTTGGCTATTGATTTCTCATCTTGCCCAGACAGCCTGTTCTGGGTCTTCACCACTCTTACACTTAACAAGACTTTCATTTTTCTAATACCTAATTCTTTCTGCCACATGTCCTCCTGTCATTTGTACGGAGAAGAACTGATGAATGTCCTCTGCTGTTATGGCCTTGTTGGACATGTTTGGATCATGCTTAGCACCTCCCTAACTTAATACTGGCTTGGCTTTGCAGGAAAAGAAGAGAAAAAAGAGAAATCTCGGTTCTTTTCTTCTTCTGAAATCACTTAGTTATTTCTGGGTGGTGTGTTTTTTCCCCCTCCCCTATTGAATTTTCCCTGTACTTTAAGGAATGTCACTCAAAATGGGCTATTTATTGAGACAGCCAATGTCATTCTAGTGCAACAGGGAACGAAGAATAAGCTCCTTGCTCTTAGCATCTCATGCTCCTGTCATGCCTCTCTAATACCTCTGGGTTTCCAATAATAGCCTATTTTTCACTTGTATCCGTTGTAACTGGCTGCATTGTACAGGTACTTCCTTTTGGCACCTCACACTTTCACCACATGCATTTCAGTTTAGGCCTGTGAGAGCAGTGGTGTCTCTGCTGTTACTGCTGATGGTGGCTGTTTCAGAGATCATTGATCAGCAACGAATTGTGACTTCAGGCCTTGAGCCCCTTTCTTAGCAGAGCTTTACGGAGCCTCTGTGAATGTCCAGCACTCATGTACTAAGGATTAATTCTGGATTTAGGGCTAGTTGTCATTGCTTTTGCACAATTTGTATACGTTGATTTGAATTTTAGAGTTGTATAGAGCTGGTTTCCTAAATGCTGTTAGTGATTTATGTTTTTAGAACCCTCTGAAATGAAAAGGATTTTACAATATTATTTTTATAATGTTCTATTAGAACGTTATTTTCTATTCCCTTAATGCTCATAGGCCTACTAATTTTCCATAACTCTCCAGTGAAGAGGAACAAAAACAGTAGTTAAAAGATCCTTTCCCTCCCTTGAAAACAAGCTACCAGCATCGTCAGTAGTGACAGAGAATACCAGTCCACATAAAGATTAATATATTTACAATATGTAGTTATAGTGTGGTTTTGAAGCACTGTGAGATTCTTGAGTCTCATAGTATTGTTGTTACTAAATGCTTTCAAATGCAAAGTGGCACTAATGCATTTCATTTAAGCTGTCGTTATTTCTGAGATAATTTTACACCCGTACTGAAATCAGGAAAGCCCTTCAAGAAATATTTGGAGGTGTTGCTGTGTTATTTAGCAATATTTGGAGAAACAAACAGAACCCCTCCCACATTCTGAAACGTGAGTATCGAAAAGGCCTCGTTTTATTTGAGTGGAAGCTATTGAGGAAAAAAATTCATAGCATTTTTACAGGGAAATGCATTTATCCCGTTACATGAGTGCTTATGATGATGTTTTCTGCGGTGCACTCTGTGATAATTATTCACATACCACTTTGCAAATATGCAGTGGGTACAATATAATGCATATTGCTATTGGTTACCACTATATTTGACAGAATTAAGGTTCTCTCTGCTCTCATGCAGCAATGTCTCCTCCCCCATGAAGCAAAATTTCTTTCTCTTTGTGCTTCATTTCTCTTCTCCTTGAGCTGGCCCATGCTCTGGCTGTGCCCCTTCATTGCTCACCCTCATTGCTGCCCATCCCTGGGTCTCCTGCACCCTATTTCAGCCCATTTTCACCCCAGTTTCCAGCTGTAGCACTTCCAGCTGATGTTGCGCCTTCCCTGCCTCCCCACTTGTTTTTCCTAATGCTGCTCTGCTCGCCTGCTGTCTCCGATTTAGCTGGCTCCAGGGTGCAAGTTAAATGTCAGTCTAATTTCTTCTTTCTTCCAGTCTTAAATGGGTGCCATGAAATGGAATTTGAACACCAAAAAATTCACTTTTGCTGGGAAAGGTTTAACCTGGAGTGTCCAAGTAGGCACTAAATCCTCGCAGGATTTGCTTCCGTCTCTGATGGCAGTCGCTCTCTTGTTTGAATCCATCCCCATCAACAGTTATGTATTCTGAAAGACTGGAAATATAAATGGCTGCTGTAAGTGAACTAAAGTTACTGAGTGTGGTCTCTTTCGTGCTGACATCTTGAATCTATTTGCCATTTATAGTGCAAGAAGACACTTGCTCATGGTTGTGGTTTCTCTCCTCTCAGGGGATGCCACTGGCCTTGAGAACAGCGATAGTGAAGCAGTAGTTGTGGGTGCACGTCACATCTTCCCCACTGCTTAATTTTTATTTATTTAACATTAATGCAGTATTTTTCAATGGGGAGACCACAGATCATAATCGGGCTTTTTCTAAGAGCTTATTTTAAAAAAATCTATAAAAAATTTATAGCAGTGGACAACAGCCAGTAGGCATCTGACCAACTGTGACCAAGGAAATAGAGCGAGCGAGAGAGACTCTGTGCTACAGATCCATCCACCGACCACAGGCAGGACCAGCCTTGCCGTGGGTCAAGGTGTGGTGGTTTTGTTCTGGACACTGGAAAAAAGGTTAGGAAAGATGATGCGACCTGGCAGCAAGAGGGATCCTAGGTTTTGGTTGTGGCTAGGTGAACTCCTAGCAGCTAAAAGGGGGAAGTAAAGGCAGGAATGGCCTGCTTTATATTTAGAGACCAAGTGCTCTTATTGAATCATTGACCCCTCTCGCCATTTAAAGCTCTTCTGTGTTGCTCTCAGCTGTTCACAGATACTTTATATTAAGATAAGGATCATTGTTTGGTTTTTAGAGAGATTTAAAGTAGCCTGAGGGAAAGCAGTGTGCTTGGCAAGGGCAGTTACTTGTAAGATGAAAAAGACATTGCTACAGTAAATACAGCAAACAAACCCAGTTCAGAAGGAAAGAGATGACATTTGGGAATTCAGACCTGCCTTACCTTCCTGTCGTTCAAGTTAGTATTTTCTATCAAGTGACACCCAAGAGCCACAGTTTGCACGGTGCCATCCCCCTGATGGGGACACACCATCCAAGATGTAGGTGACCACAGGTAACGTCCTGTAAGGGTTGGCTTTGTGTGGGCTTGCCATCCAGTAGCAGATGAAATTGGAGTTGGCTGTTGCTAAATACATACCTGATTATAACTGGTATCTACTCTGTGTTTGGTTTCCAAAGACAAAAAATCGAGTAAGTTCATACTCTGCAATCAGCTCCTTTTGCTTTTTTCATCAGTTGAATAAGGAGTCTCTCAGAGTAACCCTCGGTGAGTGCAAGGAGCAGGAGGAAAGCTGTTTTTAAGAAGGAATGATTGTTTTTGCATTGCACACTTTGCTTGCTTTTTGCCCCATGCTCCTGGGAACATTTTGATGAAAATCTAATTAAAAATTGATTATAAATACTATAAAAATGAAAGTCCAGCTACTTCTTGCTTGAAAAGTAAACATGACTCATAAGCCAGAATATGTCTTTTAAAAAATGAAAGTTAAAGTGGAGTGATATTGTGTGAAAGGTTTTAGCTACATCTGTTAATGGCTTTTTAATGCTGGTTCATCTGGTGAAGATCTTCAGAAATATCACTTCTAAATACTCTGCATGTTTCTTAACAGGATGCTTCCAGTTGTGTCATGTTCTTGGCTGGTTTCAAGACCCTAACACACTTAAGAGACTCTGAATTGGGATCTCAAGATTTTTTACATATGAGACCTTGAGAAAGACACTTGAACATAACTTTCATGTGTTGACATTTTAATCCTGTTGTATCTGAAGCTTCATGGGGAAATAATTTTAAAAGGTAACTATGTTTGTATGAAGCCAAGTTTTGTATTCCCCCCTTTTCACAAAAATTCACCCTAGCTAAATTTGTGCTTGTCCAACCTCAGCTGGATAATCCGCTCTCCTTCCTTTTCTCCAAACAGAAAGAGAGACGTGAATGCTTGGCAGAAAACAAGCACATTTGCCTTCAGTAAGCAGCTTATGCCTAACAAAAAGAGAAAACTTTTGCTTGTTTTTAAATGTCAGTGGGCAAAAGAACTGCCCTGGGAGAACAGATGCCTTTTTAGTGTTTGCTTCATCACCTGAGCACCTCCCGATGAACTGTCTGGTTTGATGGGACTTGGTGTCTAACCAGTCAGGGGGTTGTGCTGAATGGCATTAGGACCGTGGACAATAATTGTCTTTTAACAGACATTACAGCGATTATCAGCTTTTAAAAACATTATTGCATTAAGGCAGGCTTTTCACACTGTTGAGATAAACTGAGAGGTCGATGGTGTTGAGGAACAGGTTGGTGCTTGGACCAGCAGAAGAGAGATGCGAGGGGATGGCAACGCAGGAGATGCCATGTGCTCCTGTTTTTGTCGGTGTGGGATGATAACCTTGACTTGCGAGTCTGCCCTCCCCTTCTCCTCATTAAGAATTTTACAGCCGGACTCTGCCTCTTGGCTTTGGATTTTTCACGGCTACCGCTGCTGATGGTGGCGTGTGGGAAACATGCCTTCGTGCTGAGCGGCTCCATTTTGGCATCTGGCCATTGTCGGCTTTCTGCTAAGCTCCCTGCGTGAGAAAAGCGAGTCAGTGTCAAATTGGAGTACTCGATAGCACACTGGTTTTTGTACCCTGAAATCCTATATCTTATTAGTTGTCTTCCCTATCGTGCATAGGAACTTTCATTGTGGAACAGGACTTTGTTGTTCTCGTTGTATATAAATGTTGAAAGAAAATAAAGTCTCCCCACTGAGAGTCCAGGAATATGAGAGATGTTTGATGCACTTACATGGACACCTGTAAACAAATGGTCAAAATTAATCACTCTGAGAATGAGTAATCTCAGCATGGCCCCCATTCCTGTGTGCCCCTTGTACAAAGGCTTTTGTAGGGCATTACAGTGAAAGACTTAAAAAAGATAAGGATTTTGTACAAGTTTGTGGAAATGCCTGCTAAGGGCTCAGATCAGGAGCAGATAAAATCTGAAGGTTATGGTTTGAAAATGTAACATGTAAGGAGTATTTATTGACCAAAGATAGGATCGGTTCTCAGTGTAATGATTGAGAAATGAGAGGTAAGGTGGAAAAAAGATCCAGTGAAAGGATTTTTGCTTGAAGATAGGTCACATTGACAGTTCAGAGACTGGGGACTCCTGTAGGGTTTTGGAGGATCCCTCTGTTCACCATTTACCAATATGCAATGCAGCTTGCGGTGCTGCTGTTTCTCTAATTTAGACTACTCCTTTGTCTGTTCATTTACCTTGGGCTTTATGGATTAGCATGCAAATTATAGCACATCCTGGTATTTATCTTTCTGTTGTGTATTTGGCTTATCCGTGTATTTTCCAGAACACCCACTTCTTTCTGTGCTGTTAAGGTCAGTGGTTCTTAGTTGCATCTATCCATCTCATCGTAACTCTGGGCAGGCCGACGTGAAGCTATTTGTTTAACCATTTCGGTGTCTCTGTCACCCTCAGGCTGATGATTAAGTCTGCTGAAGAGACACACATCTCTACGGCCACACTTGATTTGCTGCAGATCATTTTTTCCCCTCCCCATTCAATTCTCTCTTGTCATCAGTCAACCACTTCATCTTAGCGCCTCTCTCTTCCTTCAGCTTGTGCATCGACCTCCACCATTGCCAACCACACCAGATGGAAGCAAAGTCGTGTGCCCATCGTGCCACTGATCGCATCCCGGCCCAGGACAGCGTGTGCCAGCTGGCTTCCAGGGTATCATTTTGTGTGTCCTCCAGTTGCCATTGGTTTGGAGGATAATTTGGCATGTTGATTTTGGTCAGAAAATTATCTGTGCATCTGTAGCAAGCCATCTGCTTTGTGCGCAGTCAGCGGCGTGGGGAGTGGAATGATTGCACCTGACCTTCTTCCACTCTATCCTGGTTGATGACTTCTGTCTGCTTTATGTTTAATTCACATACCTGGCTGGCTGTGAGGGTCACTGCAATGCTCTGTCCCAGTGTGCATTTTGGGGAGTTGCCTTCCTAATCACATGTGCTCGCCTTTGTTTTTCTGATATCCTTTGAGATAATGGCAGGAGCTTTGCCTTGCGCTCTTCTGCCTTCACACCTTTGCTGCTGTAGTAACTTCAGTTTGGCATGGGTTTTTCTGCTATGGTTTATGATTGCATAGTGTCAGTAGATGCAAAGTTTGTTAGGGTGTTTTGCATGTAGGCAGCCTTGGCTCCTCCTGTGTGTACGTTCTTGTACACCCACTAAAAAATGCTGGTGGGGAAACATGGTGTTACTGGTGGCTTTCCTGTGTATGTTCTTTTCAGTAGTGAGTGAAGACAGACTGATGCTGTGTTTGAAAATACATTCCTACACATCTCCCTCTTGCTTCTTGGCTCAGGCTGTGCTACTCTGTTGGGAACAAAGCCAGAATGTAGCCCTAATTTTGCAGTGTGCAACCATCAGCTTGAGAATGCTGAATCAATTAAATACGGCCTCGCCCACGATGACCGTAGAGCCTGCTCTGTGCAGGTGTTGATGAGTGCCGAGTGGGAGCCCAGAAAGCGTGGACATGGGAGATTATTGCACTTTTTCTCTCAGGAACAAGGGAGTGGATATCTTTATAAGTGACTGGATTTCTAGTCACGATGTTTGCAACACTATTTGCTGACACATGGCAAATGCTGATTTTAGTTTCTCCTTACCTCACTTCTCGAAATGGAGCTGGAAATAATTCAGTGCTTTGTATTTGCTGCTGCATAGAAATGTACTGGCACTTCCAAATGGGAGGTTCAGGCTTCTCAAACATTAAATTTGGTGCTTCTGTCTCGGCAATTTCTTGCTCATCAACATGTTCGAGTCATTCTGCATTTGAATGGGGAAAGTAAGGTATAATTCGTGTTACTATTGTTTCCAGTTGTTAGGAAAAGCAGCCTGAGCCAAAACCACCTGACTCTTCTTGAACAACAGGAGTTAGATGAAATATATTCCTAAACAATCAGACTAAATTACATGTGTACTTTGGCAGACTTCAAATGAATGACATTGATGAATCCTTAAAACTGTGACCATTAAGTCAGGCGCAGGCTTTGATACCATTAATGAAGAAATAATGTTTTGATGTTCATACCTTCATAAATTCCGACACTTCCAATTGTCCTCAAGTGAAAAAAAACCCACCGTTGTCATCTGCAATAATGTGCTCTTTCGAAATTTTGCCTGAGCTACATAAAGCCGGGCGCTTTCTGTTAGGAAAGGACAAGCATTTCTTGTTTGTGCTTTTATTTCCCTTTCTTCGGTGGTTGCAGGTCCTGTTTAAGCCCTCGGCTGTGCTTCAAGGTCTTGCGCAGTGACTGCTGCGTGGGTCAATAAGGCTTGAGCTGAGCCTCCAGACCTAAGTGATGTGTTGTGCGCTGACTTAGCATATTGATGTATGACCACTTCCTTTTCTATCCTGCAAAAGGGCTTTAATGCCACTTTCTCTGTTGTTGGTATTGCCTTTTGTTCCCATTACACGGAGGACAAGCCAGTCTGAGAAAGATAAATTTCACCATTTGTCTTGTCAGACTGCGAGATGGAGTTTTCCGTTACGCTGGCCGGGCAGAGGAGCAGCCGTGCTCTTTCTGAACGCGTGTGGGTGGCCGTGCGTGGAGACCCCTCACTGTCTTAATGGGGTTTGTGTGCTTTTACCTCCCACACCACAACCTGCAAATGTACCGCAGGAACTTGTACCTCCTCTGACTTTGGATGTGAAACCACTCAGTAGCTCTCCTTGGGAAGTCCTCAATTATTAACATGAAGTACCCGTTCTGTGCACTTGCTCTGCTGAAGGGTTCATTTTGTTGCCTCTTGGTTGACCTGACAAAGCTGTTCGGTGCCGCTCCTTCCGATGCAAAGTCCTAGATTCAACTTTGCTCCTGGGACCACATACTCCAGCTCTGGCTGACCTTTCGTAGGAAGGAGAGAGCAGAACACAGCTGGGAAATTAATTTCTGCAGAGAGTTATAAAAATATTTTGCTTACTAAGACAGGAAAAATAGCAGTGATCATGCTAAAGGTAATAGGAATGTGGGTCTTGTTCCTTGCTGCCCTTTACTGCAGCATTTCAATGCGTGGTGGAGAAATCCTCTAGCTATACAGCTATGTTATTGTTGACCCATTTTCCCCGACAGCTAATGGCTAAGACTGAATACATATTACTACCATTATAATTGTTAAATTTTGCCTCGCTGCATCGGGAATTCTGTGAATATTGTCAGTCTGGCCCAGAGCACTTTGCTAATCAAACACAAATTAAAACTAACCCAACTGACTGCTGTAAAAATATCGGTACACTTCCCTAGTAGATTTACAGTCTTGTGTACTAAGAGAGTTTTGTGACCCTCTCTAAAATACGTGGCCGTATCTCCATTTTGCAGAGGTTGAAAATGAGATGCAGGAAGGCCTTTAACTTGCAACTGCACAGCAAATGAAAATTGGCTGCTCCTAGTTTGAGACTGGGAGCCCTACCTTTGGTAGAGAGGTAGACGTTAGCTAGATTTACTTCCAGTTTTCTATATGTAAGAAGTGATTTGTAGTCTTGGTATTGCATTTCCTGCTTCAATAAATAGCTGTATTCTGAATGGCGTATATTTTAGGTTTGCTGCCAAAAAAGACCATTACAGGTTTTACTGCGATACATTCCAGCGAAGAAATACATTAAACCCCTTTTTTTCTTTACCTTTAAGAACATCAGCCAAAATCATGCAGCTCTGAGGAATAAAGGAGGATACCCCGCATTTTACTGCAAATGCACATCGCTTGCTGTCGATTGCCATTTTCCTTGTGCTGTACTCAGCGTGGCATCCTATAGCACAATGTAAACAAAATTATAATCTTATCAAGCAGGCTGCTCCTACAGTGATGACAGCTACTTAGATTGCCAGAAGCAGGGCCAGAAAAACAGGCCATTTTAAAGCAGCTGACAAATTTTTTTAGCACTGTGGGCTGAAAGAAAATTATAATAAAGATTTCATTACACGTTATTCAGAAGGGTCAACACAGTAAAGTCTCCGGCAGACCTCAAGGCCTGCAACTCAAATGGGGTCAGCGTCCTGAACACAGCAATAACTCGTGTGTGAAGATGAGGTTGGGCAGACTGGATGAGAGTGCCATGGGTCTCATTCTTCTTGAGTGTTCAGTGCGTCGGGGTTATTGCACCATCCAGTTGATGGGATGGACTCAGTCTCTGCTTATTCCAAAGCCAGCTGAACTGCTTTGGGTCGACTGAAGACTCAAGAAGAACGTGTCCTACTCTTTTGCTTAGGTATGTCCTTAACACCTACATAGTGAACTGGTCCTCAACATTTTAAAGCTGTCTTTGGAATGATAAGCTGTTGTCCTAGGACTTGAGATCTTGAGCACATCCCAGAACTTCTAATGCCCCAATCGGAATTTGCCGCACTATTGCGTATCCATTATGTCTTCAGTTGACTGGTATATCTTAAATAGCCTGAAGACATGGAGTGAAATACTGCTTGACAGATGGCAACATCAGTTTTAGCATGAGCTCAGGAGAACCACTCCATCACGTACTCGCTTTTAAATATATTACATAAAAGGTCATGGTCCCAGTGCATTTTGTTTCCTTAACAGAAAGGAAGTATATTTGAAGTTGGCTATATAACTGTCTCTCTAGCTTGTAAAATATTATAGCTTCTATATATTTTCAGTTATTCATGAAGTATTGCATATATAATTAAAACATTAATAAAAATAACAGCAGGAAGAGTTCATCAGCAATTCAAATACAAATATTTGTGAAAATC
The DNA here is from genome assembly GCF_000695765.1 of Mesitornis unicolor. Taxonomy (NCBI): domain Eukaryota; kingdom Metazoa; phylum Chordata; class Aves; order Mesitornithiformes; family Mesitornithidae; genus Mesitornis; species Mesitornis unicolor. The sequence goes on along the minus strand of NW_010161600.1, from coordinate 82,598 downwards.
TGTCTTCTCCAACATGTTCCCTTCCCCTCTGCATGATATTGTTTCCTTTTATTGGGGTAAAAATATCGTAAGCAACATTGCTTATCCGTTTTCACCACTACGCTATCTCTGTAGGATAGTAAATTCATTTAGCTATTGAATTAATTTACCATAGATTGCTGTTGCCATGCACTGCAGGAGCCATCATAGGCACGTTCAGCCCCTCGTGTCTGGTTTTGTGTGTCCATTCTCACTTCAGGGTAGGTATTTTACTGAGATTTTGAGGCCAGCATGACCCTCCCCAGCTTGGCACTCCACAAAGAGCGCAGGGCATCTTTGTAACATTAATGTCTTAAAAACCTTGCAGCCTGTGTCGACTTTCTGAGCTCATAATGTATCTTTTTTAAAAAGCGCTGTCAGATGAGTTAGACTTCTCTAATTCTGGGTTATTAAATTTCCTCGGGATAGGATCTAAATTGTGTTTTGCCTCTTACTGCCATGATCTGTTGTATGTCTGTAGCACATGCTATATTCCTAAGCAAAACATTCGGACAGTGTGCAGCTCTGATGTTCTGTTTTGAATAAAGATCACAAGATCCAGCCAACAAGTGTGCCCGATGCACTGGGGTCCGATTGGGAAATGGAAATTGGTTCCATTTCCAACAGATGGATTAAAAAAGGAAAAAAAAAAGAAACAGAAGACTGGCTGATGTGGGGAGCACTGTTCACTTCCTTAGTTAAAAAGTCCCCTTTATTGGAGGTGGTTTTTAGTGAACTCTTTTAGTTCACTTTTCAGTTTTCTGTCGGTGGGTGAGTCTGTGGCCCTGGAGGGAAAGGAATCGCTTTCTGGAGAGAGCTTTTTCATGGCCTTACTGCTGTTTTCCTGAATTTCTTGCCTGATTTAGTGGTTCTCTAAATTGTTCTTTTGGAATACTCAGCCATGAAGGGGATCTTTGTTTTAAGAATAAAAAGAGAGGATTTAAAACAGCTGGCTCCTGCAGGATGCTGAGCTCTAGAGCTGACAGTCCCTTGTCTGGGTTACCTTTCCTCATATTTGTCTTTTTGAAGGAGCACTGGATATGGATGGACACTTCACCTCCTTGCATTTCACTCCCAAACCATCCAGTTCAGATTAAAAGACTTTGCAATGAATCCCATGCTTTTATTGTTTAAAACCACTATTTACTTCCAGCACAGGAAACTCAGCATCTCTCTGCAGGGCAGCCAGCATCCGCTGTGGAGCCAGCCATGAGTCAGTGATTTAGCACCTCCGTAAGGAAAGCAGTTCTACTTTCTGTTATTCTGTGTGTCGATTGATGTTAATCCCATAATTGAAGCATCTGGTTTTAGGATTAAGCTGATATTTATCAGCAAAAGCCTGCTAAAAAAGCACAGATTTGTGGTAAATAGTGATTTAGACCAACCCTGCCTGCTCCTCCAACACACATCAAACTTTTCTGTATTTCTTACTTCTTCACATCTCTGTAAACTCAGCGAACTGGGCTGCTTCACATGTTCATTGAAAGCTGCTCCAGTCAGCTCTGTGGCATGGAAATGTATTAGGTTGAGCTGGCGTAGACTCAAAGTGTGAAAGAAAATAGCCGCTGAAATTTGTAATCAAATAAGTGCCACGAACCAGAAACTCAATTTGTAATAGCAACAAAATCCATTTTAGGAACAGAGATGACAGAATCTTTCACCATCAGAAAATGCGACTATTGTATAAATTGGAAATTCCCTAAGCAGTAGCTTGGTCTGAGGGTGATCCCAAACACAATACAGGCTGGGTGGAGATTGGATTGAGAGCAGTCCCAAAGAGAAGGCCATGGAGGGCTCAACATGAGCCGGCAATGTGCACTTGCAGCCCAGAAAGCTAACCATGTCCTGGGCCACATCACAAGAAGTGTGGCCAGCAGGGTGAGGGAGGTGATTTTGCCACTCTACTCTGCTCTGGTGAGACCCCACCTGGAGCACTGCATCCAGTTCTGGGGCCCCCAGTATGAGAAGGACATGGAGCTGTTGGAGCGGGTCCAGAGAAGGGCCATGAAGATGATCAGGGGCTGGAGCACCTCCCCTGCAAGGACCGGCTAAGAGAGTTGGGGCTGTTCAGCCTGGAGAAGAGAAGGGTCCAGGGGGACCTTATTGTGGCCTTTCAGTTCCTGAAGGGGTCCTATAGGAAAGCTGGGGAGGGACTTTTTACATGGGCAGGTAGAGCTAGAACGAGGGGGAATGGTTTTAAACTGGAAAAGGGTAGATTTCGACTGGATTTTAGGAAGAAATTCTTTACTGTGAGGGTGGTGAGACACTGGCACAGGGTGCCCAGGGAAGCTGTGGATGCTCCCTCCCTGGAAGTGTTCAAGGCCAAGTTGGATGGCCCTGGTCTAATGGGAGGGTGTCCCTGCCCGTGGCAGAGAGTTTGGACTGGAGGAGCTTTGAGGTCCCTTCCAACCCAAACCATTCCATGACTCTATGATGATTCAAGTCCTAGAAGAGCAGTGCCTTTCCCATTGGGTTCATTGTGAGTTCAGTTTGTTAGTGAGAGCAACTGGCACAAGGAATTTCACAGGTGCCAGCAGTCCAGCATGGAGACAGCCACTTCTCTTAGTTGCAGCAAAAGCAAAGCAAAGTTGACATCATTTTATCAGAAGCTGCCTGGATTTATATCCTTGAACTCTATTTCATGCGACAACAGGAAATGTCAAACTGCTTATCTCTGACAGAGCATTTTCTTCTGTTCCTTACAAATATCTTTAATTTGTTATGTTATGCTTCAGTACTTTTCAAATGTGTTGTCTTTATATTTTCATAGAAGTGATTTTTTCCCTTTGTTTACATTTAATTTTCATTGCTTTTGGATTCTTCACAATATTTCCTTTCTGGCTTCAAAAGGGAGCTAACCAGGTATAGTGAATTATATCACAAAATAGAAAAGAAATGTTAGCTGAGTGATGTATTGCCTTTTTCTTTTCCCTTCTGGATATAGGCCATTATCTTGTAGCACTGCGAGAATTTGAATGCTTCAAAAACATATTAAGTGAATGAAGCTATATAAATTCCTTTTTTTTAAAAAAAAAAAAGTCACAAACATGCTTTGCATAAGAGTTTAATATTTTAATGTTTCTATTAGAGATGGTTAATGTCTTTGGAAGATCTGTCGCTCTAGAACCCCTGTAACAAACTGCAGGGTTTGTGCCATCCATTAAAAGCTGCCTCGGGATTTTTTTTTTCGGTGCCTGTATTGTTTTATCTACTTTTCACAGGCAAAGCCTAGGACTGCTGTAGTTTAAAGAACTGGGAAAGAAGAGAAAGTAAATAAACCTTTGCTTTTTGATTTATTATGTGCATTTCACAGCTGTTTTGGTACAATCTGTTTTGCTGTTTCTTAGGTAGTCAGTTGGAAAAACAAATTTGGAAATTAGGCAAATGTGATTATAAAATGACACATAACTGAGGAACCTAAAGTCTGAGGAGCAGGTGAACTGCCTGAAACAACTTGCTGGAAACTATTTTTGGCTCATTGCTTAGTCTGACTCACTAAGAGAACGTCGTGTCCTGTAAATGAGTTTTAACTGAGGATATCTGCTTTTTTTTTATTTTATTTTAAGTGTTTCTACTTTTTCTCTTCAAGTGTATGATTGATGCATTTGCTCTGAACAGCGCAGGTAGTTCTTTGTGATCACTTCCATGGTCGATCAAACTGGCAAACCGAGGTAGAGCGTAGCCATGTCGCAGTCCTGAGGTGTCTAAGCTGGAAATTAACTTCATTTTGAGTGTGTTTCTGGGGCTTTTTGAATACTTAGTGCTCATCAAACAAAAATGGGAACAAAGACCCAGGACAGTGTAACGTTTTTGCAAGATGCTCTGGAAATGATCTGTAATTGAGTGTGGTAGGAATGTGTGTCAGAAGAAAGGGATGGGAGGGAAATGCTATCAGAGATATGATATTATCTCGCAGAAATGGCTGTCATTGCCAGGCTGTTGGGTATTAGCGCAGGAAAGCAGATGCTGTTAGAAATCCTCATTTCCCTCTGCTCTGCTCAGCTCTTCTGAATGCACTCCATGGCTTCCCAAACCTGAGTGAGGTAGAGCTCTGACCTCGGAGACAACTCTGTGGAGATAAAGGTGGCATTAAAGACTCAAAGTGAAGCAAATATTGACTGATTTACAAGGGTTCCTTATATCTCTGAATCATCCTTGCAAAACACTTTATGTCAGCGTGAGATTCCATGGTAGGAATAGCAAGTTTTAACCCCTTTTAGCTTTTGAAAGCTCAAATAAATCACTTTTGAATTCTGTGTCTCTCCTGAAATACAAATGTCAGGCAAGTTAGACTCAAATAGTGCTGATGTTACGGGTTGTGGTGATTCTCATTGCTGATGTCCTGAAATAAGAAATGAATAAATGAAAGATAACAGTCCCCAGTTGTACCAGAGGCCATCAGCAGGTGAAGAATAGGTGATTCAAATAATTCCCATCTTGGATTTATGTTTTTAAATGAACAATATTTCCTGGGATTCTGTGAGGGGGAGAAGGAGGAAGAGAGGCAAAGTTGAACAGAAATCTCAATAGATGCTTCTACTTCCAGCACTGAATAAGCAAGAAAATAGGGAATGTGGAGTAGGATATCCATGCTCTCCTAGACAAAAACTTTTCTTGGAAGAAAAAAAAATAATTCTGTTTTTGTTTATGGCACTGTCTTGCTTTTTTTCCATATAAGAAACAAATATGGCTTGGAAGTGCCCCAATACACTGCAGGGGTGGCTTCACTGGGCAAGTGTGGGAAGTGCTTCCTATCCGAGATGGGAGCTGACTGGAGATCAGCATGTCACGTTACCACGCTGTATTTTTTTCCTTCGCAATAGTTATTATATCATAGCCAGAATTGTATGTCATTAAGATTTACTGTGTAATAAAATTCCTGAGAAGTCGTGAAATCTAAGGCACCTAGTCATTCTGATCCATAGTTGATAGACTTATCATTTGGGATATGTTTCATCCTTGAGAAATGAAATGCCAGTATTTCAAAAGGCTAAATAAAAGCATTGAAATGGATTAAACTCCAGTATATAATTGTTGGTACTTAATGGTGTGGGGTTTTTTTGTTTGTTTGTTTGAAATTAGCTGTTCTCAAAACAGAAATGTGCATAAAGAGGTATTTTGTGATTCTGGAGTCACAGAGATGCCCCGCTGCCAACCTGTTGTCTCTGCACCGAGGCTGGATGTCTGAGGGGATGCAGAGTACAAGCTGCTTATTCTATTTCATGGCATCTCTCAAAGATACAAAACCCGTTTTCATCCCAGAATTCAATAAAACCAAAATAATTTTAGCTGAAATTGAATTGTTACCACATCCGTTGCTGAATCTTGTGAAGTGGGTGCGACTGGCGGAGGCACTGCCAGGTATCCAGTGGCATTCTCCATCCTGCCTCGTGCTGACTGATGCTCTGCCGGCTCCCAGACCTCAGCCCTAGCCACCAGCCTGCAGTTTATGATGGAAAACATCTGCTCTGCTCCCTTGCACAGAAACACATCCACAAGAGTGTTAAAACATTTGCTGTTGTGCAACGGGAACTTGGAAAGAAATCCAGTTCATTGAACATGCTCTCCTTGGCTTCTGTAGATGATTTCTGGGAGTCTCTGTGATCGGCCATTGCCAGAGTCATTGGGACAATCTGGGACCTTGCCAGAGTCATCTAACGTAGAATACAGACACACAACCTGCCTGCACAGAGAATGAATGCAGATCTGGGATGACGCTGCTGTCGAGAGCACGAGTGTTCCACCTCATCCCCTTTACCAAAATTGCTATGATTTAGTAAAATGAAACCTTTATTTAAAAAAATCCAACATTGACAGGAACTATTTTGATTCAAACATCTTCCACTTTTACCTGTTACCTAAACAAGTTTATTATTTTTAAGTTTCCTCCCTTTTTCTCATTCTGTTTTTCCTGTTTTTTCTTTTCTTTATAGTTTTCAATTCCTGCCTTTAAAAAAGCCTGCTAGGGAAGGGAGAGGTGGTAGGAAAGAGAAATGGTAGGAGGGACTGCAGGAAAAGAGCTCAGTGAAAACTGAAAGAGGGGGAAAAATGTAAGGAGCTGTTTGGTTTTTTTCTAATTTGGTTGGAAAGGTGCAGAAGGAAAAATCTGCTAACTTTTCCATTTTAAGGATACGTGTTTTGTCCACTGTATTTTCATTTAAGTATTTTTTCTTTGCTCTACTGTTGTGCACAGCTATTGCTCAGCTTTGGTAAGTATTACCTAATCAGTCCCTAAGGGGGACGTTGGAGTTGAACCTGAATTTGTTGCGTAGGGGAGCAGAGCTGGAGCGCTGATTCTCTGGGCCAGTCCTACATTTCTGCTCTTACAGATTTCAGGAGCATGTAATAGGATTAGGTACTACAAAGCTGTCTTGCATTCAGAATTACTATCAGAGGGGAGTGGGCTGTGGAACAGAATTTCTTGCAAAGAGCGCTGGTAGCAGAAGCACAAACTGACTGAGGTTCGACTGTCACCTCTTGCTGCCGTCAGCTTCCTATTCCAGCATTTTGGTTTACTGCTAATTCCCAAGCCACCTCCTTTTCACCCAGCTCCTTGGCTTCATCCAGAAGCCCCCCTTGAGATGGACACTCTTGGCCACACACGGATACCCCAGTGTCAGGGTGTTTTCATGTGTGGCTGTGTCACGGGTTATGATGGCTAGGGAGGAAGATCTGGAGTGTCCGTGTAAACAGCCCATGCTTGGTTTCTGAAAATAGCCTCAGCTGACATTTCTGCAGAAGTCGAGTAAGTATGTAGCCAAAATCTGGGTAATTTTGTTCCTTGAGTGGTGGGAGGTCAGACCATATTTCTTAAAATAATGTCTGTACCCTGCTGCTCTTACGTTCCTCTTCTTTCTTTTTATTAATTTTGCAAAATTAACACTGAAACCAGAAATGTAAAATTACCAGTTCAACATATGTTGGGTTAAAAATAGAACAATAAAAATCAAATTCCTGCAAGGAATACAAGGCTGAACTTCAGATAATTCTGTTAATTCCCATATAGAGGGTGCAGCCCAGCATCCCCCCTCCAGCAGTGGCCATAGGCTGGGCTGTGCTCACAGGGCAGGCACACGTGGTGCTTCCCCTCCGACACTTCCCAGGCTCCAGCTGTTTCCAGCTCAGGGACTCAGTGCCAGCAGTGATTTCTGTGTAGATAGTAAGCATGAATAGATTTTTCTTCTGTGAACTTAATCTTCTCTACCCTTAAGCCAGTGTAGGCATGTGACATCCACAGCTTCTCTCGTTAGGTACAGAAATCACTTCTGTTTGTTTGCCTTGGACACGGTTGCAGTTTGGTTTCAGGGGTCCTTGTGTCAGTATTGGAAAAGCCCACAAAGAAGCAGTCCCCATCCATGCTATATGTTTCCTTTTACTCTAATGATTCTTAACATTTGATCCGCTGTCTTTTTTCCTTTGGCTATTGGTAGCACTGGGCTGACATTTCCATGGGGCTGTCCATTGTAAATCCAGGATTTCCCTCCTGTGTAGTCACGGTTGGCTCAGAGTCCATCATTTCATATGTGAGGCTAGGACTGTTTTTCCCACATGCATATTTGACATTTATCTCTATTGAATTTCATCTGCCATCTCATATGTCATCTCTTTTCATAAGGTCCTTCTGCAGTTCCTCACAGTCAGCCTTTGTCCTCATTACCCGGAATAAATTGATATTGGCAAACTTCCTCCTCCTGCTTCCCAAGAGTAATTTGGAAAGTGTAGATCCCTAATTTGACCAGTACTTGTGACAGGCTTTCAGTCCTGCAGGTCTGGACATCTCCCTTGGTTAATTGGTACTTGGTATTACCTTGATACCTTCAGTATGCTGGGAAGTGAGTATGTACGTGCCCTGTTTGCTCCAGTTCTTGTTTACAAGAAACTAGAACGTATTATGGGAAAATGACTGAGTATTTATGAGTATTCTGTTTGCTGCTGTTTGATGTTGCAGAAATCCAGGTTAATCAGGACAGCTGTATTACCCTTTCTCTTGAAGAGAAACCCAGTAACTGATGCAAATCCTCTGAAGTACACGATCTCTCCTTGCAAGCGCTTTTGACAACCTGCTCTAATGAGCGCGGATATTTCTGTTGGTAGAGCAGCACGTGTGAGATCAGAGTGAACAGGCCGTAGGTGTGTGGTTAGAAATAGCGAAGTGACTTGACTGAGTCGAAGTAACCTCTTTGAAAAGTTTGCTGCTGAATATGCAACTGGAGACGTGCAGCTGCCGTTCCCGTCAGGTAGCCCGACATCATGGGCGCGCTTGATGCAGGAAGGAGGGGCAACATTCAGGGACTGACACCTTTTCTCCAGGTAGGATCATACCATGGTGACTGTAACCATCACCCCTCTGCACTGATCAGCAACATCTCTGCACTGCATGAGAGCGCGGGCACAACCCGTGTGAGCAGGGATCTGACTTTGGGCATCTGGGGTATTTGGGACTTCTCTAGCTTGGAGATCTCTTCCCTGCCCCAGTCCCACTTCTGTTCCACTACAGACAGAAAATTCTCTGTGACAGATTCCTGGTGTAGTCCAAACCTGAAATTATTGATGACAGTGGTTGTCTTGTACCTGTGCACATCTGAGTCCCTGAGGTGATGAGTAGGAGAGAAAAGGGAGAGAAGAGGCTGAGCACAGGGATCACATAAGAATTTTGCTGAACTGTTCACAGTTTAATTTCCGTGGATAATGTGAAAGGCACCAATAAAACGTAGAAAAGAAATGGCTGATTCAGAGGTACCTCTTCTGATGGTTACGATGTAGATAACTTGGAAGAAATCTGCCATTGGTGATTTGTACTGCTTTTCAAATGGGCACAGTTGAAGTTGTAGCAGAAAGGCAGAGACTAAAGAGGATTTGATCAGGTACATGAATATACAGACAGGAGTGGGAACGCAGTCCTGTGAAGCTCCTTTGCATTTCTCTCTTCTGCAGCAGTAGCTTTTATTTCAGCTAGCATAAAGTGTTAGCGGGTTTTGGCAGTATTTCAGGCAAATCTTCAGATAGGGATGAACTGTTCTTGAACCAAATCTCCAAAGGATTTGGCACGAGTGTGCTTTCCTGCAATATGAAATGGGGATTTTTGTTCAGCAGTTATATTGGAATAGACATTAATGAATGCCTAAAGAAAACAGTGATCTCTGCCTTTTCTCTTGCTATTTGATTTTCCTTTGTCTGCTTAATGCTTATGCAGATGGTGAACATTGTCCTGGCACATCTTTCCTGGTGTCTGTCTCACCTTTAGGGTCAGGGGATGGTGAGGGGGAAGATTCGACTCTGATGTGACCATGACAAAACATTCAGTTATCAGATATATCATTTTCAATCCTTAATGTCTGATGATGATGCCAAAATGGAGGAAAATCCATCTTCTTGTTATTATTTTTACTCATAACCTTTTCTGTGAGGCTGCTACCAGTATCACAACATGTGAAGTTGCTCTGTAGGTGTCTTTAAGAGGAGAAAGGTGTCATTAAGAAGTTACTCTGTTTGGTGCTAACGTTCTTATTTTACTTAATGTAAGAGACCAACCCATTCCTGTGTGTGCCCATCAGGAACTGGTCAAGCTAAATGCTTGTGACCTTTTTCGGCTTTGCTGAGTTAGTAGATTTATTGCTCCGGTATATTCTTTAAGGGTGATTTTTATACACCACTTGTCAAATTGTGAGTTCTTGTAACAGATTAGCCCTTCAGAAGGTTTGCCCCAAGTTTCCTCCAGCCCTCCTACATCTCACTGGGTAATGACTCTCTATTAATGAAAAATTGAGTTTGTTTCATTTACCATCACATTTGAAGCACAGGTATATTTTTTCTTCCCTAGGACGGGTTACATTTTAATGCATGTATTCAAAATTCAAGTCCAATCTGAAATGACCTGTATCAGCTATGATGTAGTCAGTGGAAAGCATCAAAACATGATGCATTGAACATATTTTACAGTCCTAGGGTAACAGCATCCTTGAGTTGATTTTATGCAATACATATCTGCAATATTTGATTTTGGTGAGAGGTTCTGTAGATGCAGATGTACTTCTCTGTGAATATATTTTGGCAATGGTGACATATACATCGCTTTAATTTTTGGATACAGAAATCACGTTGATATGTTTTTAAGCTGTGATTAGGAAAACATAGCTTAAAGGAAAGAGTAACTGTTAATAATTACTTTTTAGAGTTTAATGAAGAGAAAAATGTACTACTATAGTTGTACTGTCATGAACCAGGCGTGGCATGGTAGGTGTCAAGGCATCTCACTGAGTCTAGCAGACGTGGCAGGTTCTCAAGTTGTTTATCAATGAGCAAGTGAATCTCTTATTAATCTCTTTATGCACTTAGAGTAGACTGTCAGATATGTAAAAATATATTTTTTTACATTTAACTGTATCTGTGTTGTGTCTCAGAAGGTGGTGCAAGGATCCTCATAGGCTGCTATTTAGGCCTGAAGTGAGAAACAGAGTAAGATGCAAAAAGTGGGTAATTAGAAGCTGCCTGTTTGCTTCCAAATTTCTAATCAGATTCATAACTCCTGCTTCAAATGAATGGAAATGCTCTACTTGTGCAGAAGTAAAAAATAAATATTTATCATATCAAAACCATTCCAATATTTCCCTGAGCACATCAGGATTAGAAGACAGAGCTTTGTAGCTAAAATGAGTCCCTCAATGGCTTCCTGAGCAGAAAGGAGATATGAAATGATCTCAAAGTAAAAGTTAAAAAGGAAATTTCATACACTGCACCTTATTAACATGCGGACTTTAAAAGTGGTGTTTGAGGATAACTTCAGACATCTGTAAACTCTGGGGCACACTGTGAACCCTTGGAAACCTCCTAACAAGATTATTTTATAGCAAACCACATTTTGTGGCACTAACAGAGATTTGATGGAGAATTTTCCAACTTTCCAAACCCAAGAAAAATGTCAGCTCGAGGATAATTCAGCTTATTAAGCTCTGAAGATGAGGTCTCAGCAGATAGCAGTCCTCTGATCCGTTCACGAGAAATCGGCTGCCTCGTGAGCAGGAATTGGCTTGGGATTTTCTCCTGGTGTCCCTGGCTCATCCTTTATCTGGTGCCTGAACGGCAGAGCCCCTCGCCATTGGAAATCCAATTACGGTTAAACAAGGATTCACCTCAGTGCCTCCTGGAGAGCTTTGAAAAATGTTTGGCTTAAAGATAGTTCTGCCCACGTCTGTCTAGATCGAGAGCCAAGATTTTCTGAAGGTTTTAATGCTGTGTCGCACTCTCTCCTGAAACGTGGTATTAGCTAATAGTGACATTAGCGTTAATTTGGACCAGTCCCCTTTATAGCTACAGAGGTCACACTCTTACTGTCTCTTTCCTCAAGAGATTGGCTTAGAAAGTTGACTTCATTAAAATGATATGTTGGGGTTTTTTTTTCCTTTATTTTTTTGGTCTGTCTTTCTCATTGTGTCATTTGAGCCACTGAGAATTTATGTATTCAGGATTTTCTCTTCCTTCTGTGCACCCCTCTTTCAAAACCCAGCAGGTAGAAAATCACTTTGACTAAAGCTGAGGGTCTCCCATTAAAAGCCGCGATTCTCCAGCTTTTCCAAGTATGTGATTATATAAAGCATCAAATACTGTGGGAATTGGATTAAAAAACCATGAGGGCTGATATGGAGACAAATGATAATGAGCAGTGGGAAAAGCCAGCGCGTACAAATACAGTAATGGATAGCAAATGTCAAGAGTTCAACATTCAATTTTATTTCTCTGTTTTTATGAGCTGGATTTTTATTTTATATGTCATGGGGAGTGTGTGTGTGGTTAAGGGAACAGCTGGAAAGGTGTACAGAGGAAGGAGATTAAGGGTCAGGATAGTCAGGAAAAATTGGGATGAAGAGGACTGGGATGAAGCCAGGGGAATGAGCACCAATAACACATAGGGGAGCAGAGTGTCAGGCTTCTTGAGATGCTACTGCATTTCCTCAGATTTGTGTTTGCCGGCCTCCTCAGTAATTACTGAAATTTAGGAGAGTCACTTCAGCACTAGGAATTTTGCTTCAGCATATGATAGCAGTGGATCCAAAACTATCTTCCTCGCACAGAGGCAGTTTCTTAGCACATTCCTTCAAAACTAGAAGGAAACGGTTGCTTTGTGTCCATGCGGATCCTCCTTCCTTCCTTGGGGAGCTGCCTGGGAATTTTAGAGGTGAGATCTGGTTGTGAAGACTGGGGCTCAAGCACAGTAAAGAGTTTCAGCAGATTGCAGCAAGGAGAAATGTTTTTCCAATGGAGATGAGTGTCAGAAAAGCAAATCTGTTCCCCAGCATCCCTCTAAGCTGTAGACTCCACTGGTGAAAAAAATGATGTTTATTCGAAAATTTCACGCGGGTCATTTTCTGATGC
>NW_010161600.1:39555-70180 GCF_000695765.1 Mesitornis unicolor | reverse complement strand
GTCCGCCCCCTGCCACTGCAGCCTGTGTGTTCAGTGCTGCTGTCTCATGCTAGATTTAGGATTAAAAATGTGTCATTTCTGGCCTTCCCTTATCCTCTGGAACAGAAATGACCTGCAACTTGCTTGAAAGTAAGCTTTGTAGAGCCTGGAAGTGATCTGTCCTGCCAAAGTGAACACATGTATTTAGCAGAGAGTATTTAGTGTGGAGTTCATGCACAGAGAGCCAAAGGAGCAGAGCCCCGACCTCAGGTTTGAGCCTGGGCTGGTTGCGTGTTGTGGGCTCACTGACCAGCAGCGACAGAGCAGCCTCACCTTAGCACCACTGCACGGCCTTCAGAGTAGTCCCAAACACATCTGTAAAGAGCAGTTATGCTATGAAATGCAAGACTCTTACATATTACATCTTGCTGCCACACATTTATTCTTGCTCCCTCAATGTCTTCCTCATCAAATGCCGTCCAGTTAAAGATTCAGAACGAGCTTTTTTGTAACTGCCAGCTTTGCAACAGCAACCTGCTCTCCAAGAAATCAAGCTGCGTGCTGTCTGCTTCATCAGTCATTACCAGTCGGCAGTGATGGGAAGGATCCAGCATGGAAACTTAGCTGGCAATTAGGCAGTTAATGCGTGGGAGCAGGTGCAGCGTTACCTTGTCCTGGCAGCGGCCATGTGGGCTCTGTGGTGCGAATGGTAGGGGCAAGAGATTTCAACCTGTGGCTTTGCACAGGAATTAATTTTCCCCATTTCTGGCCTTTACTATCTTGAAAATTAGCTGTATCTCTCTGCATTTGGTAACAGCAGCGACATTTGGTTGGTTGTTTTATTTTTGGGTGGGCAACATTTTGGAATCGACAGCTTTGACATTCCTTCCCAGCACTGCTGTTGGGGCAGCATTGCATCTTCCTCTCACCAACAGCCTCCTGGACAACTTGAACAGTACAGCATGTGTCCTTGTGTCTGCTTTCCCCTCTGCTGTAGTCATAATTATAGATAATCTCTAATTGCCACACGCATTCCTAAGACACGTTGCAGTATTACACAGCAGTTATGAGACTTTCAACAATTGGGAGCCATCCTATATGGCCAGCAGCTCGGTGAATGAAAGGCTTTTCCAAACCAACAGTCGTCGTTTTGATAAGTTGCAGTGTGACATGGCGTTACGCTTTCTCAGCGCTGAAATGTGCCGCGTGTGTCTCACACACAGCACACATGGACAAAGGAGCTGCTGTCCCCTTGCACAGGCTGTTTGCTTTCACACGTGACTTGCATGCACACATGAAAGAGGAAAATGTGACAATGCAACATCATCATCAACTGATCACAGAATCACAGAATCCCAGACCGTCAGGGATTGGAAGGGACCTCCAAAGCTCATCCAGTCCAATCCCCCTGCCGGAGCAGGAACACCCAGATGAGGTTACACAGGAAGGCGTCCAGGCGGGTTTTGAATGTCTGCAGAGAAGGAGACTCCACAACCTCTCTGGGCAGCCTGGGCCAGTGCTCTGTCACCCTCACTGAGAAGAAGTTTCTTCTCCAATTTCAGTGGAACCTCCTGTGTTCCAGTTTGTGTCCGTTACCCCTTGTCTTCTCATTGTTTGTCACCGAGAAGAGCCTGGCTCCATCCTCGTGACACTCACCCTTTAAATATTTATAACCATGAATGAGGTCTCCCCTCAGTCTCCTCTTCTGCAAACTAAAGAGCCCCAGCTCCCTCAGCTGCTCCTCAGAAGGGAGATGCTCCACTCCCTTGATCATCTTTGTAGCCCTACGCTGGACTCTCTCCAGCAGTTCCCTGTCCTTCTTGAACTGAGGGGCCCAGAACTGGATGCAATATTCCAGATGTGGTCTCACCAGGGCAGTAGAGGGGGATCTTCGTAGCTGGGTGAGAAGCATTTCTTCAGTCATAGGTTTTACAGACTTCATAAAAGTTCCTGGGTTTGGAATCAGGATCAACCACAACCTTTGGGAAAGGAGAAGTCAAGAGCGGCCTTTTAGAGTGGAGAATGAGAGCCATCACCCAGAATCAGTGGTTAAAGCATTAATATCAGTCATGGGGCAGCAGGGCTTGAATCAGGTAGACCTGAGACTTGGATCTTTGCTTTGCAAATCCTGAGTGAGTGCCCTGACCATGGAGAAGCCCCTGTCCCCTTGCCTGAGAAGATTTGGTTTTAATTAACTTAAAATTAAATGGTCTTTCCAGCAGCCTTTGCTTTATTTCTTGCTGTGTCCCTTGCCTGGAGACACAATGAAACATGGGAATAACCACAGGCAGAGAGGCCATTCCCAGGCTTAGAGCAGTTAGAGAAATACCAGAACTTGAAGGAAAAACCCCAAAAAGTATTGCAGAGAAAACCCATCAAAGCAGGCAGTCATTGCCATTTTTGTAAGCTTGTGTACAGAAGCAGAACCTGTGGTATTTAGATTTGCAGTAATTTTGCAAAATTGTTTCCTCTTCTTAAGTGGAAATGAATTAAGTCACACTGTGAGCGGTACTGTGGTCAGTGCATCATAATGGAAAATGGCAAACAGAAATTACTCCTCCAGCAATAATGTGTTAATGTCTTTTTAGCACCAAATAGATTTTTGATAGTTATCACTGATGTATTTTTTTAATAATTGACTGGGATGCTTAATAATGCTATGTATAATTTAGGAATCCAATTTATTGACAAAACCAGAAAGAAACCACCAGATTAAACAGACACGAAAATCAGTTTGATACAATTCTCGGGGAGGAATTGTAACTTCACAGCAGGCGAAATACAATAAGTACTAATGTAACCTTTTAAAATAAGGATTAAGCACAAAACCTCCCAGCCTGTCCAGAGTGGTGCATGAGATGGTGTGGAGGCTTAGATGCCCTGGTTCATAGCCCGTCCAGCCAGAAAAGTCCTGGTTTGCTGACCACTTTGTCAGTCTTCATCTTTCACTCCAGCTGCCCGCATTTTCCTTATTAAAATGCCTTCCACAATATTTTTGAAAAACCCTTCTGTCATGGCAGGGTTTCCTTCAATTCTGTTCATCTTTCCTTCAGCAGCCGAGTCTGTTTAGTGAGTTTATTAATTACCATGTTAGGTTCATTGAAGTGAGCACCTCATTTGGAGAAACCTCCTGGGGACTCCAGCAAATACACACATACTCATTAGACAGAATGTTTTCCACTTGTGTATCAGCATTTGGATAATGAACGCTTTATAATGTTAAGGAAAATGGTGCAAGTTAAAAGTTAGAATTTAGTTTTAGATGAGGCTTGGGTTTTATTGTGGTTGTGCTGGTTTTTTTGTTTTGTTTTGGCTTGCTTTTTTTCCCCATGGGCATCAATGTGGTTATTAGCTGTACAGCTATGGGTCATCAAACAACCGGGAAAATAATTCCTCGCATGATTTCTGCACTGTGCTCAAAAGAAATCCTCTTCTTCTGTCTTGCTGGTTCGTGCTGCTCATTATATGACACCTGTCTTGGCTGTTGGCAAGTCAAAATATAAAGGGCCGTGCAATTAAATATAGTTCTGGATTTCCTCGCTTTATAGTAAGGGCATGATAATGGTGTCTGACTTGGTTTAGCACAGTTTAGTGCAGTTTAACCCAAGATATGCAGCAGATTCAAAAGTCAAATAAAACTGTGAATTGGGTAGCTTATGGCTGGCTTTAAAGTTCAAATTAACCTGGTGGAGTTAATGTATGGTGATGTGTCCGCTGTTGTGTACTCAAGGAGGGCTGAATGCAAGGTGGAATGATCTTGCAAATCCTTCTGAGGTGATGACAGGTCAGCTAAAAACCTGGAAGCCAAGTAAACTAGGGCAGTTAAAGGCCTCTGATGTGTCAAGGGCTGTGCCCATTTTACAGACTGTAAAAGACACAGACGGGTTAGCTCCTTTGACAGCAAAATCCAGCTTCCCTCCTGCCTCTGGATGAGGGTCTACAGAGCTGTGAAACTGAACCTTGGGACATGTCCTGAATCAGCCTCCATCCTCCCACTCTATATTTTGAAAACCAGAGAATACAGCTTAAAAATCAGGTAACTGGAGGCTGCCAGTACCCTCCTCTCTTGTAAGAGGGGACATGACACCTTTATTGAGTTTCTCTGGGGGCACTTAAAACCGAGTTTATTTACTGTGTAACTTGATAGTTTAGTGGGATTCCTCCTTGCTGCCTAATTAGTTCCACTAATTTATTTGGAACAAAACTTCTT
Source organism: Mesitornis unicolor (assembly GCF_000695765.1). NCBI lineage: Eukaryota > Metazoa > Chordata > Aves > Mesitornithiformes > Mesitornithidae > Mesitornis > Mesitornis unicolor. Next base: position 65,991 of record NW_010161600.1, on the reverse strand, counting down.
CCCTTCCTGTTGAATAACTGGAGTGTGATTTCTGTAAGCCCCCTCTAATCCCTCATTTAACCGTTGCACAGCTTGCTGGATGCTCTGTGCTGCCTCTCCAAGGTCTATGTGTTGAATAACTATTAGCTTTACAAGCACTTTACTTTAGTGATGCCCAAAGGCCCTTTTGGAACAATTGCAGTAGGCTTTGTGTAGGCAGAAGATGTTACCTTGATCTTTGTAAAAGCTGTGCATTCCTAAGGAGCTGTGTGGTTGTGAGTGGTCACAGGGGGTTCCTAGAGCCTGACCTCCAGGGAGAGGACATGAGATGGTTTGGGGGGAACAAAGGGGTAAAGTGAACAGCCCAACCATTGGGTAGTTGACAGCAGAGTGGTGGAGATGCCCAACTTCTGATTTCAACAAAGACATGAGCACATCGATGCACTGGCAGGCCCTGTGACAAGATGATGCCTTGAACTCATCATCTTCTTCTGTGGTTTTAATGGCTGCATCAACCACCGAGAAGATGGTTTATCCGTTGTTTTTCCACTGTTTTTCTTTTGTGACCACTAACTGTGCTTGACAAACACATACATCTGTGCTTAACTGTGTCCACGATCCCCAGCTGGCTCTAAGTTTCTGCTCTAAGTGCCCAGAGCATCCTGGGGTTCAGGCAGAGCAATTCCTGTTGCACCCATGCCCTCAGCAAGCTTCAGTGTCTTTACCTGCACTGTATTAAGTAATGTAGATGAATCTATAGATACTTCCAGCAATTTTATTAATATATTTCATTTTATTTCTCATACTTTGCTAATTAACTTGAGCCTGATATAATTTAATTTATTTATTGGCCTTAATTCAGTAAGACTATTCAGTAAGATAAATCAGAGAATTTGTGTATGCTCTTAACTTTCTTCTGCTTCATGTCCTGCTGCCTACTGATGAGTTCTCTCTTCACTACCCCTTTCCAACCTTACTTAATGTCTGCTTATTTATTACCTTTTGAAAATGTTTTCTAGTGACTTTGGTCTTTCTGTTTGGTCTTTTTCCCTTTGGCAAAGGAGATGGGGGAACTGCAGGCTGCCCTGTGAACGCATGGTGTCTGTATGAAGACAGATGTGAGGTAATCAAACTGGCACAACAATGTGCCATTATTTATGAAGCCAGCCCTTTCCTAACTTTTCCTTTGTTTATGCAGTGTAATTTCAATGTCATAAATACTAAAAGGTTTACTGCTGAGAGATGAGAGCTCCCCTCATTCGTCTCTGCAATTAAACAACTTCTTGCGCCCATGGTGGCTTTTCCTTTTAACTGCCTTTTAGGATGGAGTCCAGGTTTTTAACAGTTTTCACCGACTGAATTTTTTTAATGAGGTCAAAGAGGTTTAGAGGGGATTTTGAATACTATTTCATTTTCCTGTTTTCTCTGCAGATTTAGGCTCTATTTTTCAGCACAGTCCCCGAGTTGCTGAGTGACTTCAAACAAATCCTTTTTCCTTTTCTGTGTCTTTTCCCTGTATCTGTAACAGGATAAACCTGATTTCTGCCTACCCTAGAGCCAGGTACTCACTGTGATAGCTCAGCTGCTCCTTTTCCTTCTGGCACAACCTCTGCAGCCTCTGGGCTTGTCCTGGAAATGTGTCACATGATGATGAAAATTTTAAGGAAAGGAATCCTTGACTGAGTTTTTCCGCAAAGAATAACCCTGATTATTACTGTGTGATACTCCTATTAGTTGTAGGACAGGTGGTGGTTTTGGTCCATTGACCAGCTATCAGAAAATGAGAAAGACTGAGGCATTTGAGTGCTGCTTCCAGAGCTCTCTCCAGCCCTGGCTTCTTTTTTCTTTATCTACAGACCCCATAGTGAAGGTGCCTATAAGAAATCTGGGGAAGAGCTGTTCACTAGGGCATATAGTGATAGGATGAGGGGTAATGGTTTTAAACTAGAAAAGGGTAGAGTTAGGTTGGATATCAGGAAGAAGTTCTTCAACACGAGGGTGGCAGATCACTGGCACAGGTTGCCCAGAGAGGTGGTGGAGGCCCCATCCCTGGAGATATTCAAGGCCAGGCTTGATGGGGCTCTGAGCAACCTGATGTGGTGACACTGTCCCTGCTCACTGCAGGGGTTGGACTGGATGAGCTTTAAAGGTCCCTTCCAACCCAACACATTCTATGATTCTATGAATCATAGGTGTTCCCCATTGGGGATGGAAAAAAAATAGCAAACTGTGTTTGTACCTTTATGTTAACTGATTTGTTTCTTTCAGCAGCAGTCACAGATTCAGTGGGTAAATTTTATCGTGAAGAGGAATATAAAGAAATGCCGTGGTCACTGTAGAGCTTTAATTGTTTTAAGCTGTAAGTATGATGTTGCAGTAGTGGGAGTAGCTGGTGTGCATCAACCTACTCTCATTTCAAACAGCTGTTTAATGAGAGCTTCTTGTAAGATCCCCTGTTAAGAATAGGCCATAATGAGTATGATAAAACCACCTCATCCTTGAAAACAAATTCCTTTTCATGGCTTAATTAAAAGTGCTCCTAATACTTCTGTGAGCATACATGATAACTTAGGAAAGCCTCTGTTTTAATTTATATAAAGCAGTCTCAATTAAGAAGCAAAATAGATAATATGTTGCTTTAATATTATATTGTAAAAACTGTTCTTCTTTCTGAACTACTGTTATCTTCCAATCAAATACAATGTGTGCCTTAATAGTTTAACAGCTTTCCCCAGGAGACTCACATGGCAGCCACGCTGTTGTTGTATGCTTTTAGCTGTCTCTTACTGCGGGAGAGAAAATAGTTGAGACTAAAGGGACTGATTTGCTGAGGATGGTTTATCACTGAATTTTTTACGGGGAAAAGTTTACAGATGACTGAGCCTCATCAACTATTTAAGCCCGAATTTTCTAGCAATGGACAGCACTAGTTAAAGTTGGCTGTGCAGTGAGCAACAATTTGCCCAAAATACAACACTGGTGATGAGTGCGGCAGGATGGGTTTGTGTTGATGAACCCTGGTGAGAGCAAGAAGCTGCGTCACCAGCAGCTGGAATGGACAGAGCTGGCATCTCCAACTGTGGGTGGGCTGTTTCAGAGACCCGTCCTTGCTGTCCCATGGCAAAGCAAATCCATGTATAGGAGAACAATATCGCCTGCGGCTCCCCACTGCTCCAATTCCTGCGCCTTTTCTTCTTTCTTCTCATTTACCACTGCAAAACATCATTCTCTGTAGTTTCTATGAAAGATGCTCGGAAAGATGCTAATTAAAGAAAGAAATGTTGATTTGAGAGAAAATTGCCAAAATGAGCATTGTAAAAGAACAACTGTTTCCTTAACGATTGTCTGAAATTGCTCTCTCCCTGGGAGATACATAAAGCTGGGACTCCCAGCCTGTTCTGGGAGGTGGAGGGGTCTGAAAAGCAAATCCACGCCACATCCTTCACAGGGCTCTCTCCTGACGTACTGAAAAATCAGTGAATAAATGACACTGAAATGCATTAGAACCACTCTTAAACACATAAGATTTTATTATTATTATTAGCAAAAGGATAGTTAAGCTGTATGTTAAGCTCTCCTTCACACGTAGCAGCCTCCCTGTCTTCTCTTGGTGGGTTGTTGCAGATGGATTTGCTTTCATCCTGGATGGGAGACCAAATTTTTTAGCAGAAACACTGCCCCTAGTAGCGTTGTTTGCAAGTTTTGTTAATTGGTCAGTGCTGGTGTGTTGGTTCGCTGGTCGTCTGTTGTTTCCTCTAAAAAGAGGTGTATTTGCAGTACTGAGTAATGTTCATCATTCCCCTCCTACTTTGCCAAAATGCTACTTGTGAGAGGCTGCGAGATTGCAAATGTCAAGCGTGGTACCCAGGAGGACAATCTAGCAGGCAATGTTGAAATTATTTGAACTAGTGAACTCTTGTTAAAACTGTTAATTGCTTTTTTAAAAACACGTAATGGAAATTGCCACATTTAAGTAGTCCATAAAACTGTGATGACACCAGCTTTAATCAGGTGTCATGAAAACACGTACATTATAAGCTACCTGGCCTGATAACTTTGACGGAGGAAATCAGTCTTGACAGCTCAATGTTTACAGTCCTGGATCTCTCTGGAAGAGAAGAATCATTTCTTTATTTTACTTTTGAGAAGACTCTAAAACGCATCTTCATGTGAAATAAAGCCTGTTGAAGAGAATGACCCCAATAAACTCAGAAGTCTGTAGGGTAAGGTTGTGCTGCCTGGTTTTGAATATTTCGTACTGGAATATGCTCATCTGTGTGGTGAGCTTGCTGCAGACTCAAAATAACCACAGAGATTTCAATTAAAGCCACACTGTGCTGTGATTTCCCTGATGTGTTTGGTTGATTCCAAAAGGCAGAATGCTACAGGGAGGAAACTCTGGTGCTGGACACTGAAGTCCTACGTGTTTCAGAATTATCAGCTAATATAGTTACTCAGGACTAGATTTTAAAGAATACCATGTTTATGGGACATGTATTTTTTTAAATATAAATCCCAGTGAAAGCTTATATTGGCACTTAAAGTATTTTTATACATTTATATATACTGTGAGGTGTCTGTCCGCCTCTTCAAGCTGTCTACAGCAGCCGATAGAGAATGGTGTAGGTGGAAATAACCCCACTTCTCACCTGGATTGCATGCTAACATATGAACCACTGGAAAAGATCTTTGGAAAGAAGAGAAAAAAGGAGCAAGCATGAGCTGGAGGTGTTCATGTGGGAGAGAAACATTGAGCTTCTGTGGATCCCATTCAAATTCCCATTTTTGCCAGCAGCGGTCGGCGTCCTGCTCAGAGGCTGAGGGCAGGGGCTGTGCTGGCCACGCTCCCATTCCCTGTGCAGAGGTGTTCCTCTGCTCACATCTTCTGAAAAAAGGGCCACTAATTGCTGTGCTTCTCAGCAGTCTCCGAAGAGGGGCTGGAAATAGAAGTGGCCTGCTGAAGTGACATACTTTCTAACCCTTCGCAACGGACCCTTTTAGGTCACAGCGTCTTAGTAGGGCACTGCATTAAATGTTAGAAACCTCTCTCGATGCTAAGTTGAACAGAGCTATGGTAGCAGTGGTATTGCCAGAACGGGGCGTTTTAAGTAGGGTGGTGGTGACAAACATTGGTATAAAAGTACCAGAAATCAGCCCAGTGTTTTCACGTTTGTGCTGTGCAGAATTTCTGTAGTGCTGTGGTCATGCTTCTTCTTTTCATGCTTCCTACAGTTTGACTCTGGATATAACCTTGAATTCCAGTGATGTCCCTGAAAAACTTCACAGAAACTCTGCCACTTCTCCTAGGGGTAAAAGTTCACTTTATTAAACCAGTTTAATTTAGTGACGATGCTGATTTTGAGCAGAGCTTTGGAGGCATATGGAGGTGCAGGTGGTCCATCTTTTTAATGATGGGTTATTTTCAAGAAACAAAGACTCACTGGATTTCCTGAAGTTAGTGTCTATGTTCATCAGGTCTCAGGAGGTTTGTGTCATGGGGAAGATTTCTTTGACAGCCAATTCTTTCTCAATTTGAAGTTGTCCTTGTCAGAGCACTTACCTGCTTTTAGATTAATGATGTATCCAGCTTTACGCTGAGAAGAGGGACTCTGTTCACTCTTTGAGTTGGCAAAATGCGTGAATAAAACCTTAGAAACTTAGAATTTTTAAAAATGACATATTTTTGCTTCTTTTTTTTTTCTTTTCCATTCAAAACTGTATTTTTGGAAAACAATATTGGAAAACTTAGCCACTTCCAGTGTTTAAGATTGAACACTGTCACTTTGTGAAAGTCTTTGTTCATCTCCATGAGAAGTTATTGGTCATTTATTATGTTTTGGTTTTGTTTTGCCATTTATTGAGGGGATGAGAAAGGGTTTATGGTGCCGAAACAGCACAATATTTCATGGGCTGTCAGAGAGAAGTGGGTGCTGAAGTGTCGTGTCCTGACACTCTGGTTTGGAGATGAGGTGAGTTACCAGTTAATATTTGTTTTACCTTTGCTGCCAATAACATGAACTTTCCCAGAGCTGCTCTGCAGCAGCTCCTTGCCTCTTTGAAGTTATGAAAGCACATAAATAAAAGCAAATATGAAATATGAAGTAATATGTCTTTATTAAACTTATGTGGTATTTTTTAAAACCTGATTTACCTGAGATCCTGACATTTTCTACAATTATCATTACTTTTTAAAATATAAAGCCTAAGTAGAGCAGACAGATTACCAGAAGAGCTAAAGGTAATTTAAAGCAGAAAATTTACAGTGGAACATGAAAATAACATTTTTTTGTGGAGGCAGCTGTTCTAAATGATATGTTCTTAGTCTTCCTGCTCCAAAGGGAAATTTTGTCTCTTCCAGTCAGGGCAATAAATAAAGGTGAAAGAACCACCACGAAAACATCACTGAATTATTAATTTGCCTGAAACACTATCTGAGAAGAAAAAAGCCTCTTCAGGGTAGCATTGGAATGTAAAATACTCATTATTCACCTCGCACATAAGGATCTGCACAGATAAGTAGTGCAGCTGGAGCCACAAACCTGAGATCAGTGAAAGGCTTGAACCAGATTTTGAAGGCTACATTTTTTTTAATAAGTAAACCGGTGATTTTTTTTACTTATTAAATGTTTAACTCAAGGTATACCGTCATTATAATTCAAATAGGGAATACCTGTGTTATGAAGTCAAGCTATTGTAAGGTGTAACGTTGACTATGCTTTAGTTTTGATATGCAAAGGAAAAAGTTTCTATTGCATTACTTGGGCCCAAGAATTAAGGGCGCAACCAGGAACATTGCACAAGCCTTGTGAATCCCAGACCCTGTTTCTGCAACCCCATGTCCTTTAACTTTGGGTATCCTTAAAAGTTAAAGGTACAGAAGAAAGGTGAAATATTAACAGTGGATCATTTACTCCATCATAACAGCTCAATCATCAGTGCTGGAAAGTCAATATTGTATTAACTTCAAAATAGCCTCTACTTAAGTTCTCCAAAATAGATGGAAATTCAGCAGTCCTAGTTTTCTCGCTGTGCATTTGGCTGCTTATGAAATGTCATATAAAAGTGATGTTTTGGTAAGAAGTCATTACCTCTGTTCTCCTAAAGGCAGCAGTTATACGTTATGTCAGGTTTGGTTTCAGAATAGAGTTTGCTACGAAGTATGTGGTATAAATTAAAATAACATTGACATAAGGTAGTTGAGTAAGAAACAGTGCTTTACCATTGGGCTTGATGAACTTAAAGGTCTTCTCCAACTTAAACCATTATATGATTCTAGAAACAATTCTAGGATTCCTATTGGAAACTTATGAAATATTTCTCAAATTGAGTATCAACAGTAACTTCTGCACGTCTGTCAGCAGATGAAGTGTTTGCTTCTCGTCCTGACCGCTGTGGGAGTTCATTACCTGATTATTTCGTCTGAATTCTTCCTGTTGCATCAATTCTGTTTTATTGGCAGCTGCAGAGCGTTTTAACACCTGGATTAGCAAAGGCCTTTGTATACCATTTATTGAAGATAAAAGAGGATTAGAGCTTTGATAAACTAAATATATTTAACAGCTGAAACTGCAGTACACTTCCTATGATATAAACCACAGTAAATTTTCACTGAGACCTTCAGGGGCTTCCCTCCAGCCCTTGTTCCCCTCCTGTTAAGCAGTCTGGGAGCTGGAAAACCTGAAAAAGTTTGGGCCCCAAACTGCTGAACACCAAACCAACGAAATAATTTTGTAAAAAGAATGTAGTAGGGTGGCCCGTGGGTACCTACACAGCAGATATGTATATGGTGGCTTTGTTTAAATGCCATGGGTTTACTCTGTCTAGATGTGTGTGGTTCCCAATCTGCATTTCTGAAGGCTAATGTCTTGCTCCTATCTGATTCCGGTATTTGTACAGTTCACAGGAATCCTTCAAGGGCTTATTTGCTCTGTGTTCATCTGGGATGGAGTGAGTGTACCATGTAAAATAATATGTCAGCTCGTAAACTGCATGTACAGCAGGGAGATGTGAGCTCATTTCACTTTTATCGCAGGACCTTGAATCAGACTTGTGCTGCTGCCAAGTCCCCGAACGCCTCCCTGCAATGTGCCTGGAATTCACGTTTCTGAAGTTGTTGTTTTTTTGGTGTATATTTGTGCAGTAGGCTTTTCAGACTCTTGTGCAGGGGACTGATTGCCTTACGGGTGGGGGGACAAGGGGGATGCAGCTGGGAAGCTTTTGCATTTTGGGTCCTTCCTTGCAGGATGCAAGATCCACCGACATAAGCAGAACATTGTAATCTCTGCTTTATTGGATGCGTTGAACTGTTCTGGCTTCCTCTGCCCGCTCTCATGGTGGCTGCTGTGTGGCACGTTGATTTTTGTGCATTTTCTTGACAGCGTGGAGACCTCAGTCCTCCTCTGCACCACATGAAGTGGTGTGATACGGCCTGCTGGCTGGACACCAAGCAGCAGCAGGTTGTGGTGGGACGCGGTAGCTCAGAGCCGAGAGGAGAAAATATGCCAGCAGTGTTTCTTCTTTTCCTGCCGTAGGGAAAAGGACGGCTTCTTCCAGGTTTTAATAAGCACAATGCACACTGTGTGCCTTTGTGCATGGAGCGGTGATGTCTCAGGGATGTACTTGAAGAGGTTTAGGAAAGTTATGAACTCGACTTTCCCACAGTGGACTTAGTGGGATATGTAATTCCTTTTACTGTTTCTGCTCGCAGAATGAGTGCTTTAAGTGACAGCACTTTCTTAAGTCTCTAAACGCTGTCTGTTAATTATGTCACTCTGGTAACGGCTAGGACTTTGGGCAGCACTGTTGCTGCAAACTGGGTTTTTTTCATCTCTTCTCTCACCATCCCTCCAATAACTGATCTGCTGTGACGAGGAAGATTTTTGGACTCTCCCATGCCTCTTGTTTCCTTGGCAGGGTGACACATATCTACTCATAGGTTGCTGCTTTGCGAGACGGGATGAATCACGCTTTGAAACGAGCCACTGTGTTGTCTCATGTGCTCTGGAGGAGCTAACTTGTTATTTTAGTGCTCTTCATATCCTTATGGCAGCTTGTCAGAGAAGAGAAGTTTTGCTTTATTTTCTTTTCCTTTCATCCTTGTTGACTAATTAGTAGCCAAGCAGACAGCATTTGTTTTTGTTATCAGACTGGTAGTAATTAAAGAATTGGGTGCAGCCCAGAGCTCTGGAACCAAATAATGAACTTTGGGTATGGTCAGATGAGGACGTGACTTGGGGTGCTGGCTGGGTACATCCAAACCAGGACCCGAGCGGGAAATTTCCCATCCGTGGTGAAGATGTTTATTTTCTGGAGTATCTCAAAACAATCACGATTAGTTTTGAAATGCTATTTGGACATAAATAAGCAATTTAAGCTGTTATGCTCTAGAATCAGGAGGGATCGGACCAAGAAGAAATTTCAGACCTGTCTCTGTTCTCCTTTATTTGCTTCAACCAGAAGCAGTGGGTGAAGCTGACTGCTTTTTGTGTTGATCCAAGCCCTGTAAGAGGGGATCAAACCAAAGCCCCTCGGTAGAGGTGTTACCTCCTAATGATGAATGGTTGCCAGACAGTGCCTTTAAGCTCCACGTGACTTTCTGGGTGACGGATTAGCTGTGTATTTTGCCTGTTTATTTGTACCTGGCTACAAACGGTAAGGCCATCCTTGACCGAGGGACCTATTTGTCCAAAGGAGTAAGACAGCCGCATTTTCGTGTCATTTGGAGAGTAACCAGTGCCCTATCTTTTTCAGTGATTAATTGCACTGAGCCATAGGTGACACGCAGCCATTTTTCATACCTAACGCCATTCGGGATGGGAAGACACGTGGCACTCTGTGTCCTGTGCCTCCCTGACAAAGCCGCGATGGAGGCACAGACCTTGCTGGCAGGTTTCCCGAACCGCCTCGCCTCATGCGAGGAGACTCTATCACCTTCCCACAGTGGGACCAGATGTCCCAACACAGAATGTAATATTGCAAAGAAGGGAAAAAAATGAAGTAAAAAGCTCTGAGAACTAATGTCTGTTTTGTCGAACAGTTGGAGAGCTCCTGGCCATGGCATCTCAAACCTGACAAAATTACCCTGAAGTCACGGATTTTACATTCCATTTGGCAGTAGAAAATCTTCCAAAGCATTCAAATTCTGCTTTCCTTTGTCAGCTCCATTGGGAGCTATAATAATTCAGACTGAGGGATTATTGTGTTTCAGTCGGGCTGGGGAACCGTTAGCCATTTTTCTGTAAAACTCCTTTTTAAAAAAGTTCTTCCTGCCTTGCGTCCTCCTGGCTGTGTTTGCACAGCACTGGCATGTGTCTGCTTCTGGTTTGATGAAGACTGGTCATATAATTTGCTATATAATTCTCGTTAATGTTAAGAGGAAAGTAGTTGGGAATTTGGTCTCTGTACGTTGAGCTGATGATCCATCCCTGAGCGCTGCCTCGGTGACAAGCTCAGACCCTGCAGCCTTACCATGCACATGTATCAAACACGGCTCTCCCACAAGGTAGCAAGCAAAGTGTGTGTCTCCTATGCATTATTTATGTAATTGAAAATGCATTATCTTAAAAATTATTGTGGACTGTGCACTTCTTCACCATGCAGCGAGAAACATGGGGATTGCTGCTATTTGGAGGGACCAAATGGGCACTTGTGCAACCTTACGCCTTACACAGGCCATTGTATTTCACAGTGAGGGTCCATGAAGCCCATTTAGGAGCTTAAGAAAAACAATTAGTAGCTTGTTATTGGAGTTTGACATTCAGTGAAGGAAGATTAATACATTTTTGCTTATCCAAGCTCTTGTTGTGTGTGGTTGTACACAAGTCTGCGGAGGCAGTCACAGCATCTCCCTTCCCGGAGTCAGGTGAATGACAGAGCCGTATGGAATTTTCGGCAGTTGGGAACTGTTGATGCTTTGACTCAACTTCTTGATTAGCCTGAAAATGTTCACAGCCAAGCTTGTGCAATGGCTAAAGCTCAACCAAAGACAGATTTATAATGGTACTAGCAAATTTAGGGCCTGTTCCCGTGCCTGCCGTAGCAGGAAGGAGTTTCAGGTATTGGGCTAAAGGCAAATATATTTGCTCATCTATAAGGCAGGAGAACGAACTATATAAATTACTGACAATCTCCAGCCAGAATTTCCATGTGGGTTTAAAAATCTTATTTTACCTGGGTATTTTATCCCAACCTACTAAGATGCATGCTTGGAGTGTGCAGTGGGTAGCCTACATATAGGTAATGTACACAGTAGGTTTATTATTTCCAGGTAACAAAGAGGAGTGCCTCAGCACATAGGGGACATTAAAATGTATGGTTTCTCTGTGGCCTTTAATGAGGGTTTGCAGGAGTTCCAGTGCTCTACAAAAAAAATACCGAGATTTTTCTCCTACATTTTTGCAGGGACAAAGAGAAAGGAGGTATTTTCTGCATGTCTGGTTTGAGGATAGCATATTTAGGATAATCACAATTTCTCATTAGTTTCTCACATGCACCCAAACAGAGCTAGGTAAGCTGTTTAGCCACGCATCATTCCTGCATTGGGGCCTGAAAGAGGTTCAAGTCCCTGTGTCCATGTTTAGCAGCCACACTCAGCCATAGGTGGGCTTTCCAAAGGCGGCTGCTCTGCCTGGTTTGGTTTGCTTCCCAGGACTGTATAATCTTGCACGAATGTTCTTTTAGATATGACAGTGAATCAGCTTTAGTTGTTTATTTTATTTTTTTTCACATTTATTATCTATAAATGTACTAGCCAGTAGCTTTTTTTGGCTGCAGTTAGCACTGAGATAGGAGGATTGAAAAATATTTCCAGAAGGAGCATTTTGGATGGGTAATTGTGACTGTTCACCCTAGAAATCTGACTCTGAGATTGCCTTTTCCAGTCAAGGAACAGGTACACCGTGTGACTTACGTCTTACCACATCCACTTGGAAACGTGTCACAGGCTGGGAGGTGTATTTAATGGTTAATCCCGGGTAATATTCAGCGTCTGCTGCGATAAAGTCAAGAGGCTGATGAATTGTTCACAGACAATTTGCAGAAAGAAAAGCAGCTGATGTACATTAGATATTCCTCACCCATCACTCAGCCCTAGCTACATCTGGAGCCAAGGCTGGGATAACATTTCCCTTTATTTTCACATCCACAAGCTCCAATGGGCTGTGGCATTTGCACCTTTAGAGATTCTCTTTTTCATTGGGTCGAGGACCTTCCGAAAGTGGTTGGGCTTTAGTCCCCGTTGCGTCTTACCTGACTTTTGCATTTTCCCCTGTGGTAGCACCATTTGTTTTGGGACAGCTGGTCCCCTGTGGGAAGGTGGCAGCAGGTGACAACGTGGGATCAGTTAATGATTCTAAGTACGCTCAGGCAATCTGCCAGTCTGAGCGCTCAGCCCTTCTTTTTTTTTTAAAAAAAAACTTGTCAGAAATTCAAAGTAAAAATATTTTAGTGAAGAGGCTCGTCTAGAAAAACAGCACGTTAATTATGGGAAGGCAGTTTCTTGGCTATCAGTTGCTGTCCTGCACAGAATAACTTTGAGATATTTATATTTACAGTGAGAAGACGTTTAAGTCTGAAGCTGCTGCCTTTGGTTCTTGTGGTTTGTTACCGCTATAACCACACAGTAAAATCTCTAACAAAGAATTTCTGAAGGCTATAGACTAGAACTGCAGTTTTCTCTTTATTCTTTGCCCTTATTAGATAAAGTTTCACTCAATCAGGTCAAATTTTCAGATATTATCAGGGGGTTTTGTGTCCAAGTGTCTAATAGGTTTTATAAGCAGCTACAAGTGCCAGTAGCTGGAAGCAACTGTTTTACTGATGTTTTGTAATATATAACAGGAGAATTTACAGCGTTTCAGAAATAAGGCCAACATTTATAGGTTATATGCCAAGCTGCATTAAAAATATGAAAATCCATAGAAAAGGAGAATTCAGGAGGATTCAAAATCACGTCCTGTGGGTAGATTATCATGGTAGCGTTGGATTTGCATTTGCTGAGTAGGAGTCTTTGTGTAACCTAGGGCTCAGTGTGTATAGTGTATACCTCAGCACTTTGGCATCACCTCTTTTTGCAGAGGTTTTACTGTACTGAAATTAAGCACACAAATAGAAACTGTGATGGGGAACTGGGGGAAAGGGGCTTCCTGATGTTATTTAGTCTTCAGTGTTTACTTTGGTCATTTTGCTCTATCTTTTTAAGCCTGAATCTCAAGTCAATTAACAAAATAACAAACCCACCTTCACTCCAAGCCAACCCTTTCCCAACTGCAAGAAGTAGAGGTTTTTACCCTGAAAGAGGGAGAGAGACCCTGCAACGCCCCCAAAATACAGTTGTCTACTCTCAATTATACTTGAAAAGAGCTCGGGGATTGAGGTGATGGATGACAGTATACAAATCTCAAGTAGCTTTGTTTAGTGTGTTTTGTGATATGATATAGGAGAGATAATTCTTACCCAGTGTCTTTTAAAGGAAATCCTGAGGGTGAATCAATTACCTTTCTTTTCTGAATCAATAGAGATAGGATGTATTGCAGTTACTTTATGTGTTAGCGAGTGCTCAAGCACAAAGGATGGCTGTTGATAATAACCACTGCAAAGAATGCCATGCCATTTTTTTCCCCCTCTTTCTTCTTTTAAGGACACTACAATCCCGTCAGTTCACACACTTCATCATTCCTAGTCACAGTCTTTTCTCAACAAAGATTTAAGAGCAGGAGGAGGAAGTAAGCTCTCAAAACGTACAAAGTATGCACTGAAACATGGCTTGTAGTCCTAATGACAGCACTTCCCCTTCCTGAGACTCTCCAAACCCTTGTCACTTGTGAATTTTGCCTCAAGAACACTCAGATTTAGGAGATGGAGTGAGGGAAATGGGTTTTGAGCTGACACTGTTGCTAGCTAAGGTTAAATCAAGTAGTTGAGGCTTAGTCAAAGATAAAAAAGATAGATTTCCTGTATCTGTGATTCCAAAGCAAATACCTTTATGCTTTTTGCAAGATGCTTCCGTGTATGCCACCAGGTACGCTGTTCTTAAAAAAAAAGGTGAAATACTGCTCTGTGTAAGACTTGATATTTAAAAATTGTGTTTGAGATGATAATGTTGAGCAGTATTAACTTACTGCTGTTATGAACTTCTTCATTATACTCTCAAACTTCATCGTTATACTCTCATACTAATATGTGTGTGTAATAGGATTTAGCAAGACTATTGTCAGAGCTTCTTGAGTGCAACCCTTATGGTAACCTGAGAGTAGTATAAAATTGTAGTAACACAAAATGAAGCATGATCAGCCGTTTCAGTTTTCACATTAAGTATCTTAAGACAACTGGGATAGCACTTGCTTTTTTCCCATTTGGGTATCTCCAGAGAGAGATCCAAATATATCTGAGTGGTCTGTATATGTCCCTCTAATTGTCTGTATTGTCAGACTGATAGGTGAAGAATATGAGGAGACTGGAAAGTGGAAACCAGATGAAAAAGGAAGGCTTCTTAAGCTCCTGCCTTTCTTGCCTGATGCTGAGGTCCCAGAAGGGCTAAGGCAGTCTGAGGCAATAGAGAACTGCGTTTGGCTTTTCTCTCTGCTTCCCTTGATCAGGATCCACTTTCCTTTTCAGAAGCCGAGAGGAAACTAAAGACGCTGAGAAGCCGGTGAGGGATCTGACCACAGACTGGCTCTGTTGGCTGCTCGTTCTCCGAAGGAGGAAGGCTGTGTCTTGATGCAGAAGTGAATTTACCTGTAAGGGAGGGTCCTGCTCTGCTGCAGGCATTTCTTTGCATTTTGTGGCTTGCGTAGCAATGTATTGGAATAGAAAAGGAAGAGAATTTAAAAAGATTAAAAGTTTAAAATGCCTTTCTTAAAGAGGAAGAAATTTGACTAGAATTTAGCTGTTATCTCTGGGTTAAATTTGACAGTGGTTGTAGCTGCCACTGCATCCACTCTGTTTCTGGATGCATAATTTCAGCGCCCTTGGGCTCTCTGTGCAGACCTCACTGACCCGCCTTGATGGCCATTTTATAGACCTTTGACAGCTTCTAAGCATCACTGCTGGAGGTGGAAGTCCAAAAGTGGCCATGATATTCCAGGTGTGGCCTTACCAGTGTCAAGCAGAGGGGAGCAGTAACTTCCAAAACTCACGTAGCCCACATTGTGGTTCCCCTTACTCGTGGTGGGTGCCCACTGTTGGTTTCTATTCAATTTGCTGCCTGCTGAAACCTCCAGGTTTTTTTCAGCAAAGCTGCTGTTCCCTCAGGTGATTTCCAGGGGATTAGTCCATGGCAGCTGCTAAACTTTTCATTTCTCTTCATTGAGGATCATGAGGTTTCTGTTAACTCCATCTTTAAGTTGATCAAAGCCCCTCTGGCTTGAAGCTCTGCTCTTTTTGTTGACCCCTCTCCTTAATTTACTCCCGTCCACGTGTTTGCTGAGGATGCATGTCTGATAATCAGTTTTACACAGAGATCTTTAATGAGTGGGGCATTACAAATTTAAAACAGATTCAAGCAATGCCAATGAAATTTTGTCTGCAAGCCAGAGAGGTAATATTCCCTCTGTGCAAAGACCTTTTTTCTGCCTTGGAATATAGCATTTATCTGCAGGTAGGTCGATAAAAGAAACAGGTTAACAAATTAGGTGGAATTCAGGAAAGAAAGATGATTGTATCTGAAAGTGAATTTTCTGGGTGAATAACAAAATAGTTTTGATATATTTCATGTTGATTGAAGACCAATCACCTTAAAAGGGGCAACTACCAACAGAAATGTTTCAGGGATATTTAAGGTACAGGAGAAGGGCTTTTTAGAAGAGTTATGTACCTGTTAACTACCTACAGGGATATAAATGAACCCTGTCTCCAATAGCTGGATCCTAGAGCTGCTGCGGTGTGCTGAGGGTTTGAGATGAACCTTGTTTGAGTGCCAGGGAAAGCTTCCAAAACCTTGAAGATCACCGTAATCACTTCAGGTAAAAATTAAGTCCATCCTATGCCTCTGCCTCTGTGTTCTTTCAGAGGAGATGGGAAGAGCACTGCATTCCTCCCAAGGTGTTTCTCTTTTCTCTTTTGCTGGGAGGGATCCCTTCAGAGAGGAGATCCTGCCAGCTTGCTTTTATGTTGCTTTCCACTGAGTTATTCCCCTTGGTTTCTCCTTGCGTTCTTGGAGGAGAGAAAAGCAGCTTTCGTACCTTCAGGGTGTAAAATCTGGCTCTGCTGGGGAGAATGGAAATTTTTCTTTGACTCGAAGGCGATCCGGATTTCACCCTCAGAGTCTGCTTAGGAAAACCAGAGGATTTAATCTGAAGCATTGCACGTTACGATGAGCACACATAAAAGAACAACATTAACCTCAGTGCCACACACAGAATTATTTCTGAGTGGAAATGAACAAAATTTTATAGAGTAATATTATTTGTAAGGCCTTCTCGGTAAGGGAAAATAGTACAGATGATGAAGAGAAATAAGAATTACAGCTTGAACTACTGAAAACCTCTTTTTTGACACTGTCTCTTTAATTAGAAAAAATGAGCCTAACCAAGATGTATATCATCACTGATTTTTATAATAAGCTTTTAAAGCAAACATACGTGGTGTCACCGTGCTATTTTATAACATACACTGCTAACCATTTATTCTGTCGTATAACAGTTCACCAGCAGACGTATTTTATTATTTTTTCTGTGTAATAAAAAAGATAAAATCAATACCTATTATGTGGCATACCTTCAAGGTTAAAAAGTACTAAATCTTGATGCTAACATCTTTCTTTGTATGCATTAATTTAGGAGCAATATCATTTCAATACAAATACATTTTCTAGCTGTATGGTTAAAACTAGATACTAGGTATAATAAAGAATTTGGACGTTGAGAAAATAACTTCAAGATACTGATGCTGGACAGTGGTTCCTGTGGGTTTTTAAACTTTGCAGGAAATCTAACTATGAAGGCCTGAGAAAGCTGGCACATGGGCTGAATATATTTGGAAGGAAAGCTACTGTGGTATCATGCGTTTGGATGTAGGTTTTGATCTGACAGAAACTCACCTGGCTGGCAGTCGCAGGCCAATTCAGTGGCTTGATGAGGTCCGTACGAAAATGGAGTCATTTTCCTGGGCTCAGTTTGCTAGCAGTCATTTTACAGCAATTACAGAGTACAGTTAATTTAATGAGAAGCAACAGAACTGAGACAGTAAAAATGGGAGTGTCAGAGCCATCGGCAGACTTGGCTTTACTGGGTTAGAGCTAAGTTACTGAAACGCCTAAGTGGGAACCAGTATGGTAGTGTTGCAGCCCATTACTGTGCCTTTTGCCAGGGCTTCAAGCAAACATCAAAAAGAGAAACTCCAGCACTTACCTCTGCTTATGAGTCAGTTCAAGATCTAATGTGATTGCAGTAGTGAGTAAATGAAGAAGTGACTAAAGCTTTTGGATTTCTGATGCTGTGATGGGTTTGTGGCAGGCGCGAAGCCAAGCCTCCTTGGTGGGGATGTAACATGCACAAAGTCCGTGCTTAATGTGGATCTCCTTCCGTGTTAAAGTAGAAATCTTTTCTCTTCATTACTGCTTTTTCACCACTCAGCAATTAATTGTGTGTTGAGATACTTATGAATATGCAATCACCGTTTCCTGCCTGTGAGCAATCTTCTGTGTGCAGGGGAAGCAGTTGCACAGAGTTAGCTGAGCGCTAGCTGAAACTCTCTGTTCATAAAAACATCCTTAACGTGCAAAATGCAGATGATGCTAGAAAAGCTAACGAATGGATTCATATTTATGGGACAAAATTCTGCCCTTGGGTTATAGCTGCTGGCGGGCAGGAGGTTTACCTGTCACCCCTGGTGTTGGGATGCTTATGGTCAGTGAAATAAACTTTCTGTGCTGAAGACAAATGAAACAGCTTACCCTGAATGCCTCTTCTCCTGAGTCTTCTGTTCCTGTTGGCATCTGGATAATATGCCGTATAAAATTATTAAATGTGGGGGTTTTCTTTCCACTTGGCTTTAGAGCTGCTCTCAGCGACTTCAGATAACAGCTTACGCCTGGACACATCCTCAGTTTACTTTCAGTAACAGCTTGAAGAGTTCTTTAATGGACTTTCTTGCATGACTTCTTGTTAAAACTCCACTCTCCTCCCAGCTGACTTGCAGAGCCCCTCAGAGCAGAGTATCCTGTGTTTTTCAACACAGGATAAACCTTGTTTATCAAGGTGTTTGTGAGCTGCAACTCATCTTCCGAGAAGTGTGGCTGGACTTTTGCCAGTAGGGTGAATTCACCGATGATGCAGATTTTTTCAGTTTCTTGGCCATCGCAGGACGATTCCCTGTTGTGCCCGATGAGAAAATCAATTTGGGAATCTCCATGTCAGTTATCAAATCACCGCTGATTACTGGAGTTCTTCAAATGATTCACTTCTCATTACTGTATCTCTTCCTATTGCCACAGTTTGAAGGAAGAATTCTGCAGACTGCTTCATATTTTCTCCACTGCTTGTTTCTTTTCTTTTGAGGGCAGCAAGTGTTCAGTGAACCAAATAATACATCTCAGGCATGTTCTTTTTATTACCTTATACGTTTGCTGGCCTTTATTTTTAGATGAATGTTTTCCGGATAAAACTTAGCTTTGTTTGGCCTTGGTTTAAAACATCTTGAGAGAGTTCAGCTTGCTTCTTGCAAAAATAACAGTGAATGCTAAGAATAAAATGCAATTTATAACGAACTACATGGTTTTGGGGTGGGTTTTTTTTGATAATTTGGTGAGGAAATAAAAGGCTAGCTGATAGATGAATGTCTTACACGCTAAGTGTAAGTTGGAGAGACATTTCACTGGCAAGCTCTAAGCTTCTGGATACAGAGGATTATAAGGGAAATGCTCACGCAACCTTAGCAGCATTACAAACAGCAATGCCACAATGAACAGAGCAGCCTCATTGCAGCGATCTAAAGCCACTGCTGTTTTCTTTAAGGCAAACATTGTTTTTATGCCCTACAGATAAATCCCATTTTAAGCTTTGATCAAAGCAAATACACTCACTTTGAGGCTTTGGGCAGATGTAAATTGCTTTGTTGTACACATGCATTTGCATACATTTGCGAGGAGACGGGGTCTACGTGTAATGGTGCCTTTTATTTTTGATGGTGCGCTGAAATTCAAGTAACCAGTGGTTTTTCTGCCATTGAGAAGGCAGAAGTCTCTCTGCAAAGGCAATAAATAACACAAGAGGAGCAGTGCAGAGCTATGCAGGAGGCTCTGTCATTGCCGGAGCTGCGAGAAGAGGCCACGCAGGGCCCCGGACATCAAGAGCTGTTTTATTTTCTTTATTTTGCTGTTCTGTGTGGTGAACAAATGTAAATCAAATAGTTCCCAGGGAGGGACATCTCTCTTGTTTGGCCAATTCTGTGCCAACAGCGTATGAAAAGTGCAGATTGCCAAAACATTGGCTATCTGTCTTTGTTACAGACTTCCATTTGTTTTCCTGTATCTTTCTCTACTTCTTTTCCTGAATTAAATTGGATTAACTTCCTCTCTTTCCCAATTAATGCTGTTAACAGTAATAACAACCATAATGTGTGAACATCTGGCATTTCAGTACACAGTAAGCTTCCAGAAATACCAGATATGACTCTATTGGAATATGTCTCTATAGTGATTTTCCCCGCTTTTTGTGGCTTAAGCGATGAAGCCTTCTTTCCTCTCTGGTTTCCTTTCATTATCAAGGTTTGTTAATTCTTTAGATGCCAGGGTTAGATAATTAAATACCCCTTTGTAATTACCGCAGTGCCTGTGGGTTTGAGACCTCTAGCTCATTAGGCAGCACGCTGTCCTTCTAAGATATTTGAGGGAAATACTTTCATAGTCATCAAAGATCTCGGTGGCAAATTAAGGTCACGGCTGTCTCTTTGACAGGCTGGGGTCTAAGGGTTTTGGGTTTTTTTTCATTCTTTACCACTAGGGCAGTTCATATCAGAAACAGCTTTTTGAATCCACACATTGAGCAGTCAGTTCTTGAAAACTTCTGTGCTTTTAGTGACAAACACGTTGCCCTAATAAATTACCCAGCAAACAGAGGGATTTTGTGGGACTGCCTGCACTTTCCTGCACTCTAAGATTGGCCTTACAGTGCCTTTTATTTCTATTACCGCAGCTCTTGACCATTTTCCAAATTTTTTTATTATGAATTGAAGCAAACTTCCACTTATTCCCCCTTGTAATTTTGTGAAAATGGTAGCTGTCAGCTACAGGTGAGAAATATAAACTCGCGCTGGGGTTGCTTTTCATTCCATTGCATGTCCCAGAGATGTGTGTTGAATTTTTGTCATCTATTTAGGTGTCTTTCCATGCCTTTCTTCTCTGGGTTCAAGCAGGTCTTGGGAATGCAGTGAGACTGCTAAGGATTTGGACTACAACGTGTCATCTCCTGGTTCAGTTCATCTTTGGGCTTTTGTTCAGTAAAACTTTGTAGAATTCAGTGTCTCCTCACTAAAACGAGAAGGAAAATACTTCACTGTTATAGAAGGATCATAAAGAGTCTGAATACTAAAATGGCGAATGATGCAGCATTGCTTGCTTAATGGAAAACAAGCAAATGGAGCCAGTGAACTCTAACAAGAAAACCCTGGAGACAGATACACTAGCAAGGAGAAATGGGAGATGGATATGGCTGGTTTAGGAAGTAAACCTCTTTTTAATGTGCAGAACGCTTGGAAAAGAGAAAAAAATCCTTTCCAAACAGAAGGATGGGATGCAGATGTAGCAGGTGAAACGGGTTAACTGTGTGTCCCTATCCCCACCTGCGATAGATTGCCTCTTCCACCTTAAAAGGACCAGAAAGGTAGATTGGAAGGTGAGGAGACCTGAGGCATCCAGAGAAGAACGTGGGTTGAAGCTTGTTTAAAGACCCTACAGAGACACAGTGAGGCAGAATCCAGTTTATGAGCAGCAGAATGTGCTCCGAAGGGAGCCCCAAGACGTTTTTCCCCACTGGAAAATTAATAGGGAGTAGCAGGCTGCTCTTCTGCTGGCTCGAGGCAAGCGGTGGGAGGAAGGGCGTCCCGAAGCCTGCCGTCACAAGCCTACCAGCGCACGGAGGGGAAGGGTGTCACCACCGATCTGCCAGATGGAGCATGTTAAAGGGCAGCCTGCTGAGCGGAGAAGGCAACAAGCTTGAAAAGCCAAGCACATCGATGAGCGCACCATCTCCCCTAGGAAAAAAATGAAGCTGCAGACAGTGTTTACGAGTGCATCACACTGATTCATGGAGGCAGAAGTGGGGGTGCAGGTATAACTTTGATTTATTGGGTTGTGTTAGTAAGCAACGGCATCTGATTGTGGCTTGAACCAGAATGCCCAGTCCCCAACTTCAGGGCTGGGCATGAATCCGTGCTTGGGTCTGGCTGGTTGAGCTGACAGTAGAATTCCCATTGACCACTGTGGAGCTCAGATGGGAGTCGTTACATTGCAGGAGAGAGGTCCTATGGGACAGAGTGCTCCAGCACCCAGGAACGAGGGCTACAGAGACTGAGAAGTACCTGAAGAACAAAGCAAATGCCATTGAGCAAAGCTACATCCAGCTATAAACCTCATGAAGGGCATTATAGTATCTTAATCTTTTTGTTTCTCCATTATTTTTATTTTTTACCACCCGTGACTCCAATAACAGGCTTCAGACTGAAAGAAAAGCAGCACACGGCCAGCTGTATTTCGAGCTGAGCCTCATGTGGTCAGCTCTGATGCTGGGCATGATCTCTGGAACTTCTGTTTCCAAGAATATAAACTCTACAGGTATGATGGCTTTTGCTGACATGGAAGTTGGAGGCCATAAATAACACTCTAATTTGCAAAGTTTTCAGTTCATAGTGCTTTAGTGCATGGAGCTATGAAGCAGACTTTCATAAATCTTCTCTTTTTCTCTCGTCTGATGGTTTCTTTTTAGATCTTACCCTGCCAGCAATTTTCCACTTTGCCAGACAAGATGTGCATAGGCAGGATGTCCATGGCAGTTGAAAGGTTAATGGAAGGAAAACGTAGTGACATCAAAGTAAGTTTTATTAAGTGAAGCTTTGATATTCTCCATTATTGGCTGTTTTGTATGAACAAACTTAAATTCTCTATAAAGCACATGAGCGCAGGCTGCTCATGAGCAGAAAACACGGGAGTACAGCAAAGAATATTAATTTGTTGTTTTTCTATAGTTCCTTCCAGCTGAAGGTCACAATGACTGCATTACATTTGAAGCGTCTCTACTCTTACGTGTCTGTTAAATATTACCAGTTTCATATGATAAATAAATAAGAGACTGAAGCAGAGAGTTGCATATTTAAAGAGCAGAAAAATTGTCTAAGTCAGCCCTAGGAGGGAATGTTGGATATTTTGATTCCCGGTTTTGGCTCTTCCTTAAATGAGAATTTTTTTCTTTTTAAGGCTGTTTCTGTGCAGCTAGTGGGCACGGCACTCTGTCAGCACTAAACAGATAAATAATAATCATCCGACAGATTCACGGTTGCACCTGACATACCAAATTTATTTGTGGAAACTTCTACCGCAGGCACACACCGATTCCATGTCTACATGCCAATTACGGGATAACTGCCTTTTGTGAAGAGGAGAAAAGCCTATTGTTTTAAGGGGTTTTTCAGAAAATTATACACCTGAAAGAGGGCACTTTCCATTACACTCGAACAATTTCAGTTATCTTAAAAAAACCCCACACGTAAAAAAGAAAAAAAAGATCCTGTAATTTTCTAAATTGCAAAAAGGATTCTTCTCTTTCTCGTGTTTGTTCCACCTGGCTTAGCTGCTGTGCTACAGGATTTGAAGGCTGTAAGATATAAAGGTAGTTTTCAATTTTAGGCAAAGCTGTGCACTACTCACGTCCTTTCTTCTTCATGTAGTGGGGGGGGTTTGTGTTGGACACCAGTGATGGTGGAGGTTTCTTGGGCAAGTGAAGATGAAGAGCAGAGGAAGGAGAAACAAATGCCAGGAAAGATTTCTAAATGTTGAGAGGGTGACTCCCTTTTTCAAGGATTGAGGATTGGTGATAACTTTGAAATGTTTAGGTACTCTGCATACATTACACGTATAGATTTTATTGGTGTTTCTAAAGAAATGCACTTGACCTTTTTGTCAGTAGCTTTATTAAGGGATTTAATCTTGTATACTTGACACAGAATAATGTGAAAATAGAGAATCACTGTTGGCACATACAGTATTTAACAAAAGATATACGTAATGTTTTCTGTGAACTTTTTCAGTTGACAGTAGATACTATATCCGTTTCCAGCCCTGATGAAGTACTATCACCTATTACTTTTTACATTGTTCTGGGAGGAAAAAAAACCCCGAATTTCTCCTATATCCAGTGATAGGATGTAGTACTTCACACACACACAGAATCGCTCAGTTGGAAAAGACCTCTGAGATCATCACGTCCAACCGTTCCTGTCTACCCCCTAAACCATATCCCTAAGTACCTCGTCTACCCACTCTTTAAACACATCCAGGGATGGTGACTCCACCACCTCCCTGGGCAGCCTGTTCCAGCTTCTGACGACCCTCTCAGTAAAGAACTTCCTCCTTATCTCTGACCTGAACCTCCCTTGGCACAGCTTGGTGCCGTTTCCCCTTGTTCTATCCCCCATCACCTGGGAGAAGAGCCCAGCACCCACCTCTCTACAAGCTCCCTTGAGGCAGTTGTAGGTGGTGATGAGGTCTCCCCTCAGCCTTCTCTTCTCTGTAAATGCAGATTTTTGTAAGGCTATACTGGTCCTTTATGGGTCAGATTCCTATCACACACTGTGCTATGGCAACTTCCACTGCAGGTCAGATGTATAACTTGTCACAGATGGGATTTATACTCACAGCTTATATGTTGTAGGAATCCACTGTGTTAATATAAGCATATGTATAGCTGATCTTGTACTAGTTAGTTACTCTAAAGTTATTCCACTTTAACTACTCCAATACCATTATTGTGATGCAGGGAGGAAAATTAAAGGGGAAACAAACAAACAAACAAAAAAGAGACAAAACCACAAGGATCCAAAATCCCATTGAAAGTCAGTAAAGGAGTTAGTTATATCCTTTTGTAAATGTTATCCACTTTTTCTGGGTGCAAAGAGCAGAAATCTCAGTGGAAAGCTGGCTGAACACAGCAAGTCTTGAGGGGGAGGATGGGAGGAAGATAACAAGGCCACTGGGGAAGGACACAAGGCAATGGAAATTGTCTCCGGCATAGCGGAGCGATGGGTAAAGAGGCATGAAAAAGGAGGTGGGAGAAGGGTGGGCACAGAGGAGAGGGAGAAGGAATGAGAGGGCTTGGGGGGAAAGAAAGAGCTGTCGTGCAGATGGGAACACTGGCTGGGGAGGAGAAGCTTGGTTGCCCTTTGCTGGCAGCGGGATCTCAGGAGTGAGCTCGGTTGTTCTGCTCACACAGTTGTATTTCACCTCATTTTAAACCACAAGATTTTAAGGTGGCTGGTATCTGCAGTTTCTAAAGCTGTCCTGTCCACCAGTTAACTCTATGGCATAGTTTCCATCGTGTATGAAAGCCAAACCATTGAGTCCTCCAGGGTCGGGGTGTTTGGTTGCCCAGTTTGGGTCGTGACACATGCTGGGTGGGAGCATCCTTGAACAAAAGGACTGGCACACCTTGGGCTGTGCTGGACTTACTGCCACTTACATTCAGGTAATATTTTCATGTGAAAGAAGGTGGACTGTGGGAGAGGACAAACCAGAAATTTGGCGAGTTATATAGGAATCGGCAAAAATTACCTGCTAGTCTGTGATCTTATTAAAAAACCCTCGCTTTGTTTATATGCTTTTTAAATCCTTCATAGCAAAGAATTCCAACCAGGGATTTTATTCTTGCATTAAACCCCCCAGCATGAATTGTTTTAAGGCTGCACAGAGTTTCATGGTCAAAATGGAAATGAGTCGAAGAAAACACAACATAATTAAGAATTCTGCAATTTTACGTATCAGTTGCCTTATGATAATTGGCCTGCGACATGAAATATTTAAAAACACAATCAAACTCTGTCTGTATACATGAGGATATGTTTGTGTATCTGTATCTGTTAGCACTGCGCGATGTATTACTTGCTTGCAACTAATTAGTTGCTAGCTACTCACAGCATCTGTATTTCAGATCCCGTGGGACTCTAAGGAATGTGACCTTATTTTAATGCTTTTCTGTGCTTTGAGAATCCCTCCTTTGTATCTGCTACTAGGACATGGTTTGTTGCTTTAATGCCAGTAACGCTCAGGACTCTTTTTAGATTTAGCTCCCAAGGACATCTACAAAACTAGACAAACGTTAGCTCTACTACAAAATCACACCTTCTGCTATAGAGCTTGCCACTTAAAACCAAAGTTGGCTAATTAATTATTGGCTGATGTTTGTGCAGTGGTTACAATAAACTGTGCTGGGAGGGCCCAAGGTGGGGCTGTTGGGTCCTAACTGCATGGCTCCTCTGGCTTCCCTCGACTCCTTTTACTCTTCCAGAAGCTTCTCTCCATGCCACCGGTGGGTACATCTACCCCAAAGTCAACGAGCTGCTTCAATAAGGGAGCACAAAACCCAACGGGAAAGTTGCTACTTGGAGTAGAGCCATTTACACGTGGTAGTGACTTGCAATAGACATTGTGAGGAGAGGGAAGGGAAATAACAGCTCTGCTTGTAAGCAACTTGTATTTCTGGGGACGTCTGACTGTGTAGCAATCATATATTGAGGTTTTGCTCCGCTTTCCCTAATGCAGTTCTGTCTCCAAGGCTGAAGAGAGGTTTGAGCTCACTGGAACAGATTTATTTCCACAATAAAGAATCGATGATGTTCTTGAGGCCCAGGCAGGTTTGATTGAAGAGCTTCATTAGACTTTGTCTAGAATTTGGTTTAGTGCTGGGTGTGTAGTTCTTAAATACACCGAAGTTTGCCAAATCAGTACTTAGCTTGTATTTTTATGAGAATGTTGTTTATGTTTAGTAGATGATGCAAGATTTTTTATTATTATTCAGCACTAGAGCCACATTAAAATGGAGCTTGTTCAGTGGCGATTTTCTCCGTAAAAGGCCATGTCATTTAGGATACAACACTCTGGGATCTTGCCGCTTGTGTTCATTTAAGATCTCATGGCACTTCTGGCAGGAGCGAGGTGGCTGGACTTCATGTCCTGGCTTGTATTCCAGTTTGCACTGGCCGAAGTCCAGTATCAGTAATTATATTCTGCATGCCTTAATTCCCCCAGTAATTTCAATTAGAGTTAGTATTGTTCTTTGTGCCTGATCCTAAAACATCGCGTGGTGTTGCCGTGCAATTAAACTGTTGCGACGTTGCATCCCAGAGGTA
The DNA here is from genome assembly GCF_000695765.1 of Mesitornis unicolor. Taxonomy (NCBI): domain Eukaryota; kingdom Metazoa; phylum Chordata; class Aves; order Mesitornithiformes; family Mesitornithidae; genus Mesitornis; species Mesitornis unicolor. The sequence continues at coordinate 39,684 of NW_010161600.1, read as the reverse complement.
GGTAAAACGATCTTGGCTTCACACTTTGTAAAGCGTTTCCTTGGGATGAATGGGCAAAATAAGCGTAAAAAATTATTGCTGTTATCTGAGAAGTATTGATGGCAAGGCTTTCTGCTTGTTTGTTAGCCT
>NW_010161600.1:11836-39524 GCF_000695765.1 Mesitornis unicolor | reverse complement strand
CCTACACTGAAGCAAGGAGTGTTTGAAACTTGAGACATGATGAAGGAAGTATAATTAGGCTTGTTGCTCAAGGTGTTTTAAAGGTTTTAAGCCAAATTAAGATAATGTACCTTAATTGCATTTGCATAATGGACATAGTTGAAATCAGGTCCCTTTTTTAAATGTCTGTGACTTCCTCAGCACCATATGCAAGAGCCAACTTTCTACCTGTGGCAAAAAGGAAAATGGAAACTAAATCTGGATGGAGTTCAGTATGTGAGCAGAGTCGAAATGCAGCTGTCGCTGTGCTGAGTGCCCAGGGAGGCAGCCATCCTTATTCAGAGTGCTCACATGCTCACATTTGGGATTTACCAGGTCCTTGATCTTTGAGATACTGAGTGAGCTCATTCCATCCCACTGCACACTCAAATCAAGCCTGAATTGCAGAAGATAAGACCTGCTGCAGAGCGCATACATGGGGTTTTTTTTCCACCCTGCTATTCACCTGGCCCTAAGATGTCACACCTAAGCTGGATTAAAAAAAGCTTTGATGACGAAGAAGCATAAAAAAATATTACAACAGTCTCCTGGAGTCGGAGGAGTCACCGAACAAGGGCAAATCACATGTATGTTAGTTCCCGAGCGGGGAAATATCCCTGGGGAACTGAGGGTATGGACAAGTTACCTCAGTGTGCTGTCCCATAGCAGCAGAATTGGCGTGCTGCTCTCCCAGGCTCCAAACACACCTCCTTCCTGGAAGTCATGCAGATCCTCGGGGGAAATAAAACAATCTTCCTTGCTCCAGAAATTGTCCTTGGTATCAGATGTCAGTAGCTCCCCCCGAAGCAATCTCAGCAAGGCTGAGACATCGACAGCCGTGCATGAGCACATTAAAATACCATGGAAAACGCTGGTAACGAAGTGAAAGGGTGGTGATATTTTAGAGGAAAAGGTTGCCTTCCTGGGCTGGTGGCCCAATGGCTCCCTTGGGCCGATGGCTTTTGGGGTTAGTAAGATCTTTAAGAGCAGTGTTTCAGGCTAGGTGTTTCTTCTACCTCTTTTATAATTTCAAAAAGCTTTGTAAAAGGCTTCTGAGCTGTAGTTTCTCGGCTTTAAATAATTCAGGACTGAAAGCAGTGGTCCTTACTGAGGCAAAGCTCTTAATTGAAGTCAGCTTTTTTGCTTGAGCAAGTCAGAGTTGACTCTGAAATAAAACCTAGGACACTTGATAGGAAACAAGCTTTATTTAGAAAAAAACCCCACAGTTAAAATACGAGTAACTATTCTTTTAATAAACAAACATATGTGCTTCCAGCAAAAGCAAAATCACAAGAGCTCACATAGCACTTGGACATGTCTGTTCGTTCAAATGTTCAGTGTGTTTTGAAGATGAGCAGAAGGCACAAATGTTTTGTTGGTTTTCGTAAACTGTGCTTGCCTGCAGAAACCGGGTTCCTCCTGCAATTGTATTTAGGTTTTTTCATTCACCAGGACAGTAAGTTGACAGATTTCAACCAGCAGGACCAGTGATCTCCCAGAATTGTTATTGATAAACAAATTACCTGATGAATGGAGCCTCTTTCCTATTTGGGTAATGTCTGCCAACAGCCTGATTTTATTTTTTGTCGTCGTGATTGCAGTCGAGTGCTGTGACTCCTTGGTTTTGTGCACAGGATTTTCTTTTTGGGGATTTCACTCTTCCCTTGGTCTTTACAACTTTTAGAACCTGTCTTTATTGATTGAAGAGAGGCAAATGCATTTTGGATAAAGGGAGGTTTGTTTTTGTTCCTCCATTTGATTTTTTCATCTACTCCCTAGAGCCTGTTTTGAGAATGGCCTTTAGTAAACCACGCTGTTGGAGCTCTGCATTTGCACTCGATGTGGCCAAAGCATGTTACCCCATGCAAGATTAACATGAAGCATTATGTGTTCTACTGGGCAGCTGGGACAAGTTTCTTTTCAGAAGTGACTTATGCAGGGGGCATGTTATGGTTTGCTGCTTGGTAAGTAATCTGCAGTATTGATTCTTCAAATGCTTGTATGTTTCTTAAAGAAAATAATAATGACGGTAGTTGAGACTGCGGCTGTAAAAGTCAAGATTTCTTCTTGGGTAATTCAGTAAATGCTGAACATGCTCAGGCTTGAGCTCTTAAATGGAAAATAGTATATGATGGTGATCTATTTCAGAAAGCGTCTTTAAAAAACGACATTGTTGCGTTATTCTTTCAGTTGATAACTATTTCTGGTATATATCTCATTTGCCTAGTTTATGCCATCTGTTTTCTTTCCAAGTTTAGTATAATTATATTAGTTACCCATCAGACTTTGAAAGTTTTAAACGCTTGAAAGTGCGTGAAGAAAGGTGAAGTCATTGTTGTCTTTTGGATTTGAATTCCACAGTGTCAAAGTACAGTGTGTCAAAATAGCTGCTTTAAAAAACCCCACAACTACCACCTTGAAAACTAAATTGAGTTAATAATGGTATAGATAATAATCTAACTTCTGTATGCTGCAGATGTGAATTGTCAGAGGAAAAAGAAGATAAAGCAGTATATCATCAATAGGACTAGAGCTTAGATGATTTTTTTTGCATAATTTGCATAGTAATGAAAGACAATTACAGTCTCAGACTTCATTGTATGCTCATATGCATCACCTTCAAAATAATTTATAATGCATGTATGGATGGGAAACCTGTATAATTTTCCTGATGTTTCAGGTTGGCCATGTCAGCCTGACCTTCCATCACTGTCAGTTGTTTCCTTCAAAGGAATCAATGAGAACATTATTAGTAGCAGCAAGTGATCACTTATGACAAATCAGTGCAATGTGATTAAATCGTCAGTGCAAATATACACGATGGCAGCTGTAGGTGCAAGGAGGCGGCCCAACGGCAGGAATATTTACATCTGTTCTGTAGAATTAGCCATGTCAGTATTTCCAGAAACAAATGTGCGGAAAGGGTGGTAAACTGACCACCAGAGATGAGCGTCTGGTTTGTTAAAAAACCTGCGTGTGAAACTTCAGTGGCAAAGAGAGCGGCAATAGCAACCTGCGCTCAGTCAAAGCAGCGTGTTTAATTTCTACTCCAGATGAAATTTGGGTCTGCTTCACACCATTAATTGGATATTCCCACTGCTGTAATGCAATTACTTTGACAGAGTAGCTTGCTCTTCTTGAATCTGTACTCAAGCTTTGAGCAACCTTCTGACAGAAACCTCCCAAAACTGGTGGCCATCCCTGGGGAAGGACAGAGCCTTTGCCTGAGCTGCAGGAGGCCGTGCTGCTGCACAATGCAGCTCTCGCTGAAAGGTCTGGGCAGGGTCTGTGATGCCCAGAGAGCTTCTCTGAATAGTCACCACCTCAAATCCATCTGGGAAATAGGGCAGCCTGACAGGTCCATCTGCGATGAGCAACGCTGGATGTAGCCTTCCTCTTTTTTCTGGCTTCTAGAAGGTTACAGCAACCATAACCATGACTTCCTCTCTTTCCCCAATGTCCTTCATCTCAGGACCAAGGGGCTGCTGCACTTCCAGGCCACATTTAACTTGTTCATAGTTTTCAGTGTCAAATCTAGTTTACTTTTAGCACCCTCCATCTTTTCTGTTTAGGTACTACCAAGAGACGTCCTTCTCTCCTCTCCTTGCTGGTCAAGTTAGGTCTTCTGCTTCCTGTGAGAAGCCCAGGTCAGTCGAAGGGCAACAGGCTTACTCAAAGCAACTATCAGAAAAAGGGGTAAGTTTTTCATCAGCTGCCATTTTTAGCAGGTGTTGTGTCCTGCTTATATCTTCCTTAGTTGGAAAAGGGTTGCTGAGAAGAGGAGCCAGAGAAACCAGAAGAAAGAGCAAAGGAGAGGAAAGAGAAATGAGAGGCCTTGGCATTGGCTTTTGTGCGCACGTATGGTAGAGAGTGGTAAATGTGGAAAACTATAGTGTGGGGAGAGGAAAATTATTAAAACAGCTGGAAATTTAACTTAAAACATTTTTTTGTTTTCACTGAGCTATTGTAGGTGGCTCTGGATCCAGTTTCAGATCTATTTTGGTTCCTCCTTGTGAGCAAATACTGTTTCTGGTGTTTGTCTCGATCAGGATGCATGCCAGCCCTCCTGCTGCTCAGCTTCTCACACTCCTCTGAGCTATGAAGCATTGCTCATGCCTGGGAAGAGCTGTGGGTTACTCTGAACCCTCTTACACTTGTAAGACAAAGTGCTAGCACCTTGATTGCTGTTTTGTTTGTTAAGAGCTGAAATAACTGAAGGCCTCTTACCTAAAACATAGTGGTGCACAGTGCTGCGATAGCAGAAGCACTCTCTGCAAAGTGAGGGTTTCCAAGGGACTGATGAATCAAATGCAAGAATTACATCACTGATGATCTGGGACTGTGTTTTGGGGACAACCAGATGAAACAGTGACATTGAAAACCAAGGGGCTGTGGTGAGAGAAAAGCCAGAAGTAAATAGTTGGTTACTGCTGGAGCAGCAAGGTGGTGTCTTCTGGTTCTATGCCCAAAGAAATGGGGCTTGTAAATAGATAGGATGTGTTAAAGGGACTTTGGAGTTACATACATTACATATGTCCAAGCTGAGTCTTTGCAGTAAATTTTGCCATAATGAGGAAAACAACTAGCTTAGAGATGATGTTGCACATCAGATCAAGCCAGGAATTAATATGTCCAGACTTGATATTAATGTGATAGGTAAAGCATTGGCCACCTTATTGAGTATATTCAGAAATCAGTCCTGTGCTCCCAAATATCATGTGCAGAAACTAAAAGGTGGGTTATTCACAGACCACAGCTTGCGTTGAACAAACTCAGTAGCCGGTGATGACCTTCTTGTGGTTGCAGCAAGATGGGAGAGCAAAGTGTCTGGGCCACTAAATGGAGGTGATGCATTCCCTGGGCTGTCAGGAGATCCGAGCTCAGGCTCTGGTGCTGCCTTTGATTTGCAGTGGTGTTGGATGCAACTTGGCTTCTTGCTGTCCCTGCTTTCCTGGCTATGAGGAGTAATCTCTGCAAAGAGATTTGAAGTCTTTACTGAGTATAAGGGCTAATTATTGCATAATAATTTAATTACTTATTCCAGTTGTTCCAGCTACTAGATATCCATGTAAGAATTTGAACCAGTATGTCAGTTCTTTTTACCAATGAAAGAAAAACCTTGAGTTTTTCAGTGTCACTAGCAAACAGTAGCTTAAAACAGCATTGGCAGCTGCCACATGGTTTCCTGGTAGCTATAATATTACCAAGATCTCAAAGCTGAAAAATCGGTTTAAGAGATAAATATCTTTTTCTTACAAACTTTTTTCAAGTACTGCCTTAGCCAGCCTAACACAGAATGTATTAATTAGTAAAACTATTTTTTATTTTTCCTTTACCTTTCCCTCCTCTACATCTGATTCCCATCCTCATCATACATGTGCTATCGAAAGGAGTTTGCGGGCAGTTATTTGAGGGTCTCTCTCCAGCACAGTTATTTTATCCAGAGCTGGGGGTAAGGTTTACTCCCATGTTTCAGGCACCTCTCACCATTATCTGTGCTCCACTCTGCATGTTTACAAACGTTGCTCCCTGCCATTACCTTTCCTTTTACTACTTGAAACAAAACGAAGCAGCTCCCCTCCCCAAAGCCCCAGGTTTCCCCACAGGTATCCTTCGCTTTTCCCTTTTCTCCGCTGCGTTTCACTCCAAGTACACGGCAAATGCAGTTTCCCTTTGAAGTTCCCTTGCTGCTTGGCTCTGTATTGACTGTCCCCCATCGTTGTGTATCATCAGCAGATCTGACAAGTTCACAGCTGGTTTCTCCACTGTAGTTGCAGCTTCTTAGAAGCAAAAAGGGGCCTTATTGAACCTTCCCCCTTGACTTACCTGCTTACCCGCTCCTACAGCCTGTATTCTCAGTGTTTGTTTTGGAGGGAGCCTTTTTCACAGTTTTGGTTACTTCACCCCTAAAACCACCTGGGGGAAGAGTCATCCTTTCAGTGCTGTCTAGGATTACAGGCCAGCAACCCAGTTTTTTATGCACACACCGTAACACACAACCCGGGTTGGGTTGGGCAAGAAATTTTCCTCTTATTTTGAGAGTTCTTGTAGGATGAATTCTCCATCTCCATCCTTCAGTGCGCTGTTAACACAGACCTGGAGGTCCTGAGAGAAGGAGGTGGTGCTGCTGTGAGAAAGAGAGCTAAAGTGATAAAGTTACCCTGGGATTAAGCAGGTGAAATATGCTCCTTAAATTTGCTTTGGGAAAAATCAGACTAATTAAAGCTCTGCAGGACCTTTGAGGAAGATGCTTTGTCGAAGAGGAGGTGCCTGCTTGCACCCTCCTCTGCTTGGCAGATAGAATTTAACACGGGCAACAGAACTGCCTTAATCTCTAAAAAGGCTTGAAGTGAAAGAATGTATTAATTTTCTGTATTGTTTGGGTTTTAGTTACTTTGCGGAAAGTGTCCACAAGGGGCCAGTCTACTGATTATTTGGGGCTGCAGACACTTCGACAGGGAGCTGGAGTGAGACCCTCCAAACTCTGGGCATGCCTATGGTACGGCCAGGAAAAGCACCCACTCCTTGCCTGGATGAGACACAGCGGTGTGAAAGGGTCTCGAAATTCTTTTCTAAAGCCTCTGGTCTCCTATACCATCTATTCCTTTCCTTATTGTGTAGCTACTTTGTGGTTTTAATTAAAATTATGATTATACAGCAGACGTGCTTCTGGAGCGTCTGTTGCTGTAGCAGCTAGACACTTTAATTACAGAGATTAAAACACAAATCAAGGACAATACAGAGTTTTTATGATGATAATTACCGGATTTGAATATTTGTAGAAAGCTGCCCACTTGAGCCGCTGAGGTTAATGTACAAACACGTGCCAATCAGTCTCTCTGACCTGCGTTCAGAGGATTGGTTGGGACGGGGAAGGGAGAGCGTGTAGGGCACCTTCTTGCCATCACCTTACTGAAGTGTTTGAGCTGTTGGAAGAATTTGATACTTCTAGCTTGGGTGTTATCAAATTTGCTCAGCCAGGGTCAAGACTCCAGTCCAGGGCTTCAATTGTTTTATTCTGTTCTTTATTTTTAAATAGCTTTTTGTTTAAGCCAAAAGGAAACATTTTCTCATTTCTTACTGACAAGGAAAATGCTGGAGAAAGGATTTTTAGTGTTTACTTAAACAGAAATTAAATTTGCTATTTAAAAAATTGAAATAGTAAAATAAGAATTTTTACTTTTTTTCGAAGCTGTTTGACGGCTTGAAGTAGTTTCATATGTTTAGTAGAGATTTGGTACTATTCTAGTCCATCTTGATATGCATTTCTGATTTCGAGGGGGAAAAGATTGCTTGAAATCATTCATCTGGCTTTAAAATCACCATATAATTTCAGCTTGTAAATCCAGCCCAGAAAGCTTTCATAAGGCTTAAGAATGCTTGCCAGCCTCGAAATAGGGCTAAAATCTTTGTCTTCAGTTCCTTTTATTTAAAAAAAAGGAAAACAGGAAACCAGTATTTTAAGGATCTTTATCTATTGCTCTTGTCAACTTGTAAATACCTTCTTTCTTGATACATGAGCGTGTGGGTGCTTTCCACTAGATTTTCTGCTTGCGTGCTTTGGTGTTCAAGTCCTTTTTAAAACAGAAGGAACAGAATATGAACTCGCCTCAATTCTTGGCCCAGAGGTCTGTAACAAATCTGTTGTTCTTTGGCAGTTCATAGCTGTCGGGATGCTCGTGCAGTGGTCACTGGGAAATGCTGCTCGTTTGAATGCAAAGGACCCTGATAGTTTGGTTGCACGCTCCCTGATTTCGCCACTGTTCGTCCTCCCGCATCACTGCCAAGTCCTACTTGTCTCATGCTGTCGCTCTGGCAGGGAGCTGAAAGCCATAATCATATTAGAAACACGGCAGGTTAAATGCGGAAAGGAAAACTAATAAGGGTCTTTCCAGAAGGATTTCTGACTCTTGAAAAATCTCCAAGTCATCTGCAGCCAGCATTGCCAGACACCAGGGGATTGTCACCTGCAGAGTGGTAAAGGGAGACATTTCTTTTTGTGAAAGAATACGCCACCATATTCTTCCTTAACTAGGCAGAAATAAGGGGCTACCAGCAGGAGCTAACTATAAACCTACAAAGAGTGACAAATAAACCAAACCGAAGCAATCAGGTATATGTGGTCGTTCGCTGCTCGTCTCCCCGGAGAGCTGTAGAGATGCTGTGTGTGAAGGTGGAAACAGCATCATGTGCATCGTCGTTCTTTCCTGTCACACTCGCTCGATCCACAGTAACACTCCCTCCCAAATGCACTCGTGATTCCAGAAAAAGCTGAAGTGAAGCACAGAAAGTGCTTCCCAACCACAGTCCCTTCCTCCGCATGTTTTCCAGGTGTGGATGAAGGAATCCAGACCTCTACTGTTGCTCTGATGTTTTTCCCCATGGATCCTCTTAGGGAAACAAGCTGTGTCCCGTGGGGAATTTCTCAACATATTTTCACCAGGAATGGGTTTTTACTTTCAATGAAGGAAGACTTTAAGGGACACAACTGAACTTTGATACTGTGGTCTATCCTGGGGAGTGGGTACCTGCCACCTTAGAGCAGGTGAAACAAGAGCTCTTCAGGGCGTGCAATGCCAGCTTCATTTTATATGGTTACTTCATTTTCAAGTATCTCCAACTATGCTGTAGAATTAAGCATGTGGTCTAAATTAGAGCGGAGTACAGGCATGGAATGGTGCATAAATTAAAGTAATAAATAAGTGAAAGAAGAAGAGCTTGCAAGGTGGGGACAAAGACAAAACCTGTGTTTTCATACTAGGTTTCATAAAAGATGGTATTGCTAAGCCAAAGAGATAAAAGGTAATTTGACTGTATGGCAGAACCTAGAAGGAAACGTTGTCCTACAGATAGAAGAGTGGTGGGAAGCATCATCTATTGCCCTTGTCTCCTTGTTGACAGGGACTTGGCAAACGTAGAGAACGAGATAGCTGCAAGTTTTCCAAAATGTTAAAAGATGCTCAGTCTTGTGGCTTGGGCTTGCGTTAATGATCAAGTTCCCTTTTGTCAGCTGAGTGGAAGTGTCTTTGTACAAGCTTTTAGCCTGCGGCAAAACCAAAATAATTCAGCTTAGGTTTGATTTGCAGTGAAAAAGATTTTGCGTGCTTCTCGGTGTCTCAGTGCGTGGGCTGTTACTGGTTTCTGTGCGCACAGGAGACTCCGTTCATTTTAAATGGGGAATTAACGAGCAACTTGTAAAATTTCACAGTCCAGGATGATGACATAAAGAGAGTTGTACAGTTTCCTTTTTGAAAAGGGGTTAGTTTTGAATCAGGCTGTGTTAAAGAAAGAGGGATGTGGTGGAAGAGCGTGATGACTGCGATACAAGAATATCAGTGCAAGTTGATTGTGAAAAGTCCCTGGAACAATAAATCTAAAGACTCAACTCAAGACAAGGCTGATGTATAGAGTAAGGATTCAGCAGATGCACTGTTAAGTAACTACATACAGGGCTTTCCAGAATCATGTCCCAGAAACAGCTTCGTTTATTCCTGATGTGCATTTTCTACAGCGTGCTCTCTGCTGTACTGACTGCATAGGATGTTGGCAGCCCAGCATCCTTGGCTCTGGGATTTTTGGAGTACACCAGTGTTTGTCATTTGCTGAGAGGACATCGAGGAGCTGGTAATGAACAGTTCTCAAGGGACCATTCCTTAGATTGTCCATGCAGTGTCTTATTTTCTAATGTGATGGATCACTAATCATTCTGGTGGCGTTAAACCAATTAATTATAGAAAAAACAATAAAATGTTGCATTCCCTTGTACTTAATAGAGGCTTTGTCAAGTACTTCAGTAGCGCTGGGATTTTTACCCTTATTATTTAAACTTTTAAAATATCTGAAGTGCAGTTTAAAGTTGTGTTAGTTAAATGTTTAACTAGTCCAGATATTTAAGATGGGTGGTTGTATGCGTGCACATGCATACCCTGTGTTCCTGTAGGTGCACACTGTGTGTGTAAATGCATATGGTCACATGTTGCGCAAATTATGTGTGTATCCACATCTGCCTACCACGGATCCTTTGTTACTGCTCCAGACTTATTTGTCAGACACCATTGGACAGCTTAATTCAGAGCATTAGCGGTAGTTTCTTTTCATTAGCGGTCTTGTTAATTTGGGAGGCAGAAGTCATTAGCGTACAGTGTGAAAACAACAGCGTTGTATCTCGAGTGTTAGGGAAGTTCTTGATGTTTTCAGACCCCCCAGCTCAAGGGATCTTGTGAAGAGCAACCTGCGCCTGCGATCCGTGCTGTAGTGCCTCTTCATGCTGCCCTTCTTTTGTATTGTGGCACACATAAAATCAACTAATTCTGAACTTTATTTGACTCTAAGATTTTTTTTGTGTGTCAGGAAAGCCAGAACTGAGATTTGCTGCTGAGGGTTGACTCCAGAAAATCAACTCCGCCACTGCTAGAGTGCCCATGTCCAGTGCGTGTATATGGGGAGGAGGAAGGTAAATCCTGCAGTCCAGATGTACACCCTGCTTTAGCTGACATCTGTGATCTAACAGACATGGCATATGCCTCTATTGCATCCAGATCCCTTTAACAGCGTGAGTCCTAATTTTGCTAAAAGTATGTCATTTCTTTAGTGTTTTGGGGGTTTGAATCTAGGACAAGAGTATCAGCAGAGAGCAGCAGGTACAAATATTCGGCCTGTATATCTTTATCAGATACTCAAGAATGCAGTAAGAAATGTCAGAGAGAGCTTTCTATGAAATATTTAATTAACAGCAACAGCTACAGAAATGAAAAACAACATCCAGGCAATTACAGTGTTCAATAAAGCAGCTCTCAGAGGATGGAGCAGCAACAGATTAGTGACTGACTGGCATTTAAATATGTTATCAACCAGTTAGGGAGACCGGAGTAAATTTGCTCCCCTGGGGATCAAGCTAGTAGAAGTATTATAACTATATTATTGTTTCTCAGGGCAATCAATTGAATTAGATGGTGCAGTAGTCCAGGCTGTTACTCCAGCGCTGGTTACGTGATTTGTTTCACTGGGCATTAATACAAGATGCTGGTGAGATGCTTCTGTCAGTTTGCAAGCAGCGTTTTCTTGTTTAAAATCAACAATGTTTACATTCCGCTATTGGATTTTAAATGCAGAGTGTACTGGAAACTCTGTAATTTATAAACGTGGTGGAATATGCTCATCTTTGGACGTTAAAATAGAACACAAAGAATTTATGCTATCTTTACCTTCAGGGCCAAATATATGCTGAGAAGGCATAGTTAGGCTACCACTTGTCATGCCTTCTTTTCTTATGATCATGCAAAAGTGTGGATAGTTTCACAGACTGGAGATTTCTGCTGTTACAGATTTTACATTAAAAAAAAAAGGAAGGCCTAGAATAAATAACTGTGCTTTTAGTATGATGAGTGAGAGAAAATTACATGAACTACAACCATGCTTCATTGCAAGCTAATGCATTCCCTTTACACATATGTGCAATCTTGATGATGCAAAAACTCCATTTCATGATGAAGCTGTATGGAAAGGCGTACTCCAGCTTCCACAGGTACGTGTGTAGCTTAATTTCTGGTTGCATCTGCTGGTTGAGTCCATTGCTTCTCTCTGTCTTTGGTAGAATACAAGGATGCAAAGGAACTTGTAGAGAGTTGGCAGTTTGGTAAGTTGGACCTAATAAATAGGGTTTGTATTGATTTACGTCAGGTGCTGACCAATTTAGGATGTAAATTAAAATGAATCAACGTCCCTTCAATAAATAAGTGGTCCAAACCCCACAGAGTATGAGCCAAAGGACAGAAAGCCAGAATGATTCAGTAAGGGATCCACATTTCTTTGATATCGTTCATTCCTTCTTTCTGGCAGCAGGGTTGCCTAGGACAGCCTGTTGAGCCAGCAGTGTCACAGACTCTTTTCACAAGGAGATGCCAAGCAGCAGAGAACAGCTTGTTATTTTCCTTCTCTCATTGCATGCAGATAGATTGATTTTCCTCCCCTAGCCCCTTTCTTCTCAGTTTCTCTTCCAGAGGTGAGAGCAACCTTTGCTCTGAGGACACTGGGAGCTGATATAATCATCCAAGACAGAACAGCTACCAAAAGGGACACCACTGTGAGTGATTTCTTTCACTGTAAGTGCACATTATTGACGGTTGGAAGTGAGGAGCCCTGGATAAGTCAACCTGTTGAAAACCCTGCTGTCTATGAGTCTGCTGGAATAGCTAAACAATTTTCCATGCTTAACTTTAGAAGAAAAGACTGCCATTAAAACACGCAGGAGGCTAAGTACCTTCAATACAATTAAAAAAAATATTTATCTAAAGGCTGTGAACCCCAGAACAATATAGCAAACAAAATACTACATCAATATGAACACCTTTATGTTCCTGAACAGTCAGGAAGACAATTACAGGTCTGATCCTGGGACCTAAAGCAGGTCCTATCTGCTGATCAGCTCATCCTGAAGAAGAGAGGGGTACTGTATGTTGCCTTATCTTGCAGATGCCAAGATATAAAATACATTATTGAGTAAGAAGCCCTTCGCTAAAAATGGATGATGTCCTGTCTTTTGTAGCTGAGAAATGGCTAATCAAGAAGACGAAAAGGGACAGGCTGCCCTGAGATGTTGCTGCTGGAATGAAATTCTGGATGAGATAAAGTGCAGACTGAAGGAAATGTGTTTTTCATCTCGGTTCCCATTGGAGTAACCACTGAGATGTTTTGAGAGCTCCCGAGCACCCCTCAGCAGGCTCTAGTAATTCCACAGCACGGTGGCCAGGCAGTGAGAAACTCCTAGAAAAGGATGGAAAGGGGCAGTGTGGATCTGCTGCGGGGTCCTACAAAGACACCTTGGAGAAAACTTGTCAAAGTGGAACCAGTTCTCACTGTGAAAATCATGAACTGACGCTCTAAAGTGAAATATTAAGGATCAAGGTGCTTGAGTCTCATGTGGTTTTCCCCATTAGCCCTGTATGCAGGGAATTGAGGGAAGCAGAACGAGAAAAAGAAAGATATTCTGCATAATGGAAGCCTGAAGTTAATTAATGCTCAGAAAGTGGTTTGAAGATGAAAAGCACTACTGCTAAGTGTTATTAATGGTGGAGTAACCCTGCTGTTAATTACAAATAACAATAATGCTGCGGAGCATGCTACACGCTAAGATGTCAAAACCCTTTTGAAATATGAATCCCTGATTTATTCCGATATTCTAAATGGGAAGAATGAGGCGTGGAGGGGTGTAACAACTTGTTCCAGCAAGGTGTTAAATACAGAAGTAGAGGAGCCCAAGACTTTCAGATTTGCAATCTTTTACAGGTTTAACTGCTGCAGACTGTTTGCTGGCTCTGCAAACGCTATTCAACAGAGTCCAGTTTCTGACTTTACCTGAGTAACACAGGAGTGTCTCGTTGTGCAGAGTATTACCAATGAGCTGAGAAGATGTGTACCTCTACCTCTGATATCTCTTCTGGAATGTTAGGAAGTGCAAGGAGTCCTTGCAGAGGAGTTTGAAGCTGTATAAATGGAAAAAGCTCCCATGCAGTAATTCCCCTGAAAACATCCCTGGGATTCCAGTCTTGCTGTGGATGTCAAAATACAAACGTTCAGTATTGCTTCTCGTTTCCACTGGTCTGTTTTCAGCATGGAGGGATGCTGGGCTGATCTCTCAAGCAGAGGTTTCCTGACTCAGAAGCTGTTACTGATTCCTGGAATCCTCAGAAATGAAGTCTGCAGAAGAAAATGACTCAATCGGGGCTGAGCAAGCAGTGACTGAATTTCAATCAGAGATGCTAATCACACCCAAGGACCCTCTTAGTTTTAGGGAATGGCAATTTCAAAGTAAAATAAAAAGCATCTCATCTAGGTCTTGCACTCTCTCATTTCTTGTGACTAAGAGACGTATGCCGCAGTATTAGTTTGGCTCTCAGTTTCATCAGAGCCCTTTTAAACGAGAATTTTTAGTTCTCAAACTAATCTTTTCCTGTGAAGGAGGCTTCATTTGTATGCTCTTATTGTCATTAACAGTGTAATCTTCAGTCTTAATGTGAGTGTGTCTATTTTGTGCTTCCTTAGGGTAGCTGTGAAGTACTTTGCCACTAACCCATGAGTGCCTCTGTTTCCACATCTTACTGAGGACTATTGTGTATTGTCATCATCTGCTAATAGAGGAGATTAGCTGAATCACAGCAGTCTCTCAAGCAAGAGATATGACAGGGTTTTTTTTCTTTTTCCTCTTCAGTTGATGTTACAAGCTTGTCTTTTTATAGTAGGAATAATCACTTTGTGTTGTTCTTTTATTATTGCCATTTCTGCTCCAAGACTTCTAGCTGCAGAGTCCTAAAGCGCTTCCTTGTTTCATCTTCATGGCCATTCAGTGTGTTTAATGGGCTTACAAGCAAATCAAGACTTCCATCTTCCTTGAATGGAGCTTTTGTTGGAGTCAGTCTGCCTGCACAACTGGGATCACAGGTGTGTGCAACCTTTCCAGCAGTGGTTCCTTGTACTTCAGACCAAATTTGCCCAGATGTTATTTCGAGAGCAATTGGAATTATTAACGTATAGTTCAGCAAAATGTTGACAGAATACAAAGCATAAAATACCTTGCGCTGAAATTCCAAACCCAATTAAACGGGCTAATTCACCTACTGCTTAATTGGCTGGAAGCCATATGAGTAATTACGCCACTGACATCTTCCAAAATGATATTCTTAATTGTTACATTTATTTGCATCACAATGAAATAACCACATCTCAGCTCAGCACAGCTCAGCTCCTCTTATAGCGACAGCCTCACCGGCGTAAGGGGAGAAGCGGTTTTACATTTCACAGGGTTGCTGTCGTGAAAACGTCAATTGGCGAGGTAGCAAAGCACGGCCGCTGGGGAGACGGGGCAGGGGAACGCAGAGTTGGTCTGTTTATTCTTGAACATATGTAGCTTGTTATTGTAGTACGTGGTGGCTTTTATTGTAGCACGCTGCGGAAGACTCTTTTTTTTCACCTCCTCTCTGCTATTGTTCACTAAAATGTATGAATGTAGCAGGGCAATGCTATATTGGTTGTGCTTGCAAACCGCAATATAATATCACACTCCAGAGATGCAGTGTTTCTATTTGCTGTCATAAATTTATTTCGTATTTTCTTTCCTTCATAAAATATACCCCTACTTCTTTATACAAATAATATCATTCCAAGGAAGATGTATGCAGAACCACTTTACAGAAAACCTCTATAAGCACTGTTTGGTCTTGCTGTGTAGATCTACTCTCTAATTGCATTGAATTTACTTTATTGCAAGGCTGGGGATTGCTTTGAAGTGATTATGAAAGAATAAGCAGGCTTCTGCAAAGGGAATTTAGGAAAGAAAAAGCTTTTAAGAAATCCTATTTTGAAGTTCCAGTTCCAGAGGGTCTCCGGTTACTGAAATGTAATGCCAATGCCTTCCCTTCGTTCTCTTTAGCGGTGCTCTCTTCTTCATTAATATGTCTTACACCAGCATGAAAATTGTTTTTTGAGATCATTTTCCAGCCATGTCATTTGGTTGTAGGGGGCTGCAATCTTACTGTATTTATTGGCTTTTTGAAAGTCCTTTATATGCATTCAGGAATATTTTCATCCATCTCACAAGAGCTTTACCCACTGCTAACCCTGTTCCAAAATACAATAGACACATGATGAGTTTGCTGGCTGCGTGATAGCTTCTTTCTGAAGTACAGGAGTTAGGTACAAAGTTCATCTGAGTGTCTATTTCACCAAAATAAATTGAATATTGAAAATAAGGACTTAGATGGAGCAGGTTAGTGGTTTGGGTTTTTTTTTTTAAAAAAAGGAAGTGAAGATTTGGACTCAGGTTTTTTATATTCATGAGCAGTCAGGAGACCCAGGTACATGCTGCTAAGTCTGATGATTTTGCATGAAAGTAAAGGGCGAGGTTGTATTTTTCAATGTATAATCAGTTAGAGGTTTCTTTAGGAACCCAAAAGCAGATCCAGGCATCTTTCTGTCTATCCCAGCATGAACATTAGAGGATGAAGAAGGAACAAAAATCAGACCCGTGTTGTCTCTTCAGGCCTTAGAAACAGCATGATTCCCAGACAGCTCCCTTTCAGAAACTCTCTGTGTTCATTTACAAATTGTTTATTTATCAACAAACTCAGAATTTCCATCCATGCGTAGAAGACTTGTTGGTTGTCTGACGCAAAGCTAATAATGTCTGCTCTTAATTAAACATTAATAGTAACAAATGGCTGCCTGTCATGCTTTGATCCCCTGTCAATCTGCCGTATCTGAACATCTTCTGGAAGGCACATTTCTCACCCTGCCTCACTCAGGGTGCTTTGAATCCAGCGCTCCCAAAACCATCACCCTCAGGGCTGCCTGTTTCAGGTGTGGGATGCTCAGAAATGAGTCATCCACATTACTTACAGGAAAAAGGTGAAATAGAGGTAAGACCACTGCTTCGTGATACCTCAGGGATGCACTTGAATATAACTGATCTGATACTGATTTGGGTCTCTTGTGTTGCAGTGACCCCAAATTAATAAGACTCAGCTTTAGATCCATTTTTTATTAAAGATTTGTCTTTTAAATGGATATTTGGGAAATATGTATCAGGGGAAAAATGGGTCTGCTAATAAAATGAAAATTAGCAGGCATCACTGACAGGGCCACAGCAGATAAATAAAGAGAATAAAGCTGCTGGCATAGAAGGAAGTGAAAATTTTTGTAGTGTGTTAGCTAAGCATTAAATTTGTGTTAAGTCATAGTTTCTCTGGTAAAAAGTGTTCCTATTCAGATACCCTATGGAAAAGTTTAAATGTGCTGTAAGTGGTTTAGAAGCCGCGAAGCAGTTCCTGCCATCATGGGCGAAATTTGGCTTCTCTGGCTCCGTTTGGGCTGTGGCCTCCTGGGTGAGCTCTCCTGGGCTGGTTCTCTATTGATTTTTCCCTGCACGAAGACCAGGCACCTTTTCCCCATTTACAGTGCGTCTCCACAGAAGTCAATCAAATGCTCTTACCTCTAACTCACTTCAAACACTAACTTCAAAAACACCGTTTCAAAGAACTCTGCTGTATTTGCTGGTTTTGCAGCAGTTACAGCTTAAATAATTAGCTAATACCTTTTAAATATGTGTTTTAAAGATTACGGTTTAAATCCCCAAACTGT
Organism: Mesitornis unicolor; assembly: GCF_000695765.1. Lineage (NCBI taxonomy): Eukaryota > Metazoa > Chordata > Aves > Mesitornithiformes > Mesitornithidae > Mesitornis > Mesitornis unicolor. The sequence continues at coordinate 22,376 of NW_010161600.1, read as the reverse complement.
GTCATCATTTGGAAACAAGTCTCCTTAAAATTGCAGAGCAAGCATAAATTACCGAAAAGCTCCAGATGGTCCAGTAGTTTTGCTGTTTATTTACAGTAAACCGGATCCTTCCTCTCAGCTTTTTATCTCAGAAAATAGGGTCGGTTAGTGAAAGATGAGGGGCTTTCTGTGAGCTCCAAGTCTTTTTACCAACCTACAAGTGAAAAAGCCACCTTGTTTGATGCTGGTGCCTTAAATCCGATGGGAAGGTCCGGCATACGTTGAGCTGCGGCCTAGGCGCTCCGGGCAGCCTCACCGTCCCACACAGCCGACGACATCTGTGTCCCCTCACCTCGAGGGAAGAGCTGCCGGTGGGGGGTCTGTTGGTAACAGGCCTCTGAATTTTTCATTATTATTTTCTTGGTTTTGCCCTTGCCTGTTTGTTTTGAGGATCTTGACAACAGCGTTTTATTATTTTACGATCTGTGGCTTTGAAGGTAGGACTACAAAAGAGATTTGACTGAAATATTTGGGGTATTTGCAGTTCTCACATCTCTAGCGTGGCTCGAGTCTGCTTTCTAATCTTTCCCAAATAGTCACAGTTTTCACCAATCACAGATGTTGCCCTGAATGAGAAGAAAGCCCTGTTGTCCATCTCTGCCGAGATCTATAGAGAACATCTTTTTGGGCCTCCTAGTACATTTTTGTCAACTGTGTTTTTCTTGTATGCTTGTTTGTGCTCCAGCTGGGCCTTCTGTGCCTTGCACAGCGAAGCAAACCCTGCCAGCACATTACATTATTTATAAGGCAGAGATGCTATCAGATCTCACTCAGGTTGGAAGAGACTCCACTTTCAAATAATTATAGAATTTACATTTATGTACTGCCTCTCAGGGAGACCTCGAAGCACTGCATCAAGCATCAATATGAAGCTAGGGTTGTTAGTTCACTGCTAAATAGATATAAAATCAGTCAAGGGAGAACAGGGAAGTAAATACCCCATCAGTGGCCAGCTGCCAGAGGTTGTGAGGAGAGTTTAGGTGGGAAATACAACTACCTACATTGGAAATTAAGTGAGAGAGCAGGCCTGAAGCCATCTATAGAAGGAGCACTGGGCTCGTACTTGAGTCCCAGTTTTATTTTTCAACTGAAAAGAGTTATTAATGGCTATGTAGTTCCTTATGGGACTTCAAGTGCAGTCTACAAGCCAGAGATGAGCAGTTGTTTGGTTTTGACAGAAAGGTTGAGTGAATTTGGGGGTACGCCTGAGAGTTAATCCCAGCCCCTCACGTCTGAGCTGTTTTGCATGGCATCCATTAATGTAATTTTCCAGTTTTAGCCACGACTTGGCACGTTCGTGGCTTCTCAGCAGGGACAGGCACAAACTGCAGCTTCCTCCAAAGTTCATTTTATCGGGATGTTTGTAACATATGCCTGTCTCTAGGAATGTGTTTGTTGGAAAGAGGGTGTTCTGGAAGGATGCGCAAGATCCATATTTTAAGTGTAAAGCCTAGTGAGGGACTTAATTTTAGTGCATTTGGAAGTGGAAGAAGAGCTCTACTTGTTCTTGGCACAATGCACACGAGTTAAGTGGTTTGGAAAAGTAGATTAACTTAGTGGAGAGGTCCCAAGTGAAATATTTTTTTTTCCTTTTCCTTTGGAAATTCAATTTTGTACAAAAAGCTTTAAAAGAACAAAAAGGAGGGGAAAGGCCCAGGAGTGCCTGGAGTTGGACATCAAGACAAGAGCTGGTAGGGCCCAGTGTCTGATTTGGGATAAAGCGGATTCCTGCCATTTCACTGCTGCTTCACTGCTCTGCTCCTGAGCTGCCATAGATCCCATGAGAATATCTGAGCAGGGGTGCCTTCATCTGATGTGATCAAAATACGTTTGGTTTTTGAAGACTCGTATGCTGTGGCTGATATAAAAGGTCCTGATTTAAGATCATGAGGGACCTTTGTGTTTGGTGCAGCACAAATATGGGGGTTGGTTTGAGGAGACAACAGAGTCTGGGAGCTTCAGGCTGAGATGATGTGATTTTGAAAGCTGGCTAAATGAGCTATGATATTTTTGTTGATCATTTCTGATCAGATTTCTAACTGGTGTTTTTTTAAAGCATACAGAACTCCCAAACTCTGGAAATTAATATTGTACTGATGGACCTGCTTGAACAAACATAATCAAAATGTGCTCTCTGTCACGGCAAGCTGAAAAAGCAGATGGCAGTCGGAAGCTGAGCAGCATACAGAAGTTTGAAATTTTAAATTAAATCAATTTGAAGCTTTGTTTGTGCCTAAGGCAAGCTTTCCCCTCGGATGAAGGAGAGTGGCTAGCTGAACTCTTTTACATGGGCTCTGGTTTTGAAAAGGCTGCTAAAAGATTGGATATCCTCTACGATCTACGCCATTGCATTAGCCTGGGCTAACAGCAGAGCAGAAATGTGAAATTCAGGTTGATCCCGAACAGAAAGCCTTTCCAAAAATGTAAACCCCTGTAATGAGATGGGGACAGAAGAGGGGCTTCTGCTTTTACACAGCGTGCCATAAATATTCAGATTATGTCGTATGTTTCCTGTGCTCTGAAGAGATGCAAAAAAATAACTGAAGAAAGAAAGAATCCTGAAGCAGACATCCACACCGTGTTGTTCTGCTGCAATAAACCAACTTAGACCTTGATTTAAACATCATGAACTGTCCTGACTTCCCTGTAAGCTCACAGGAGGTCACGGAGTAAAGCAGGGAAGCTGCTCCCTGGGCCAAAATTTCATTCTCTGTATCTAAGTGTTCATTAGTAAGATGGAATAGGCTGGACCCCGAGGTCCTTATTTTTACTTACTCAATACTCTCCCAGATTTTAATGAGAGTTTTACCTGAATAAAAACTACATTTTATCCCAGGCTAGTATGATTGCTGTCTTCTGCAGAATCATAAGCGTTTTTGTGCTGTCTCCTAGCTTTTTGATAACTGTGCCTCCTTTGTAGTTAACCAGCTTTCGTAGGGACCCTTGGAGCAGGTTTTGGGCTTCTGCTTCTTGGCCACTGATTGCAACATTAGTTCAGTGATAAAAAGTCATTTTATTTCTGCTGGTTTGTTTTTTTGGCCTCTCCTTTTTGGAAATCATCCCATCAGATGGCAGCTGTACTCATCTATTGCCTTGGGCTCTACAAACCTGCTGCTGATAGTTCGTGTGATTCCCACCCTGATCAGCAGTGCTAAAATCACAGTCCCAGAGATTTTGTGAGCCCCTGAAACCTCAGAGCTGCTCTGAGGTTTTGAGAAGATATATACATGCACAGAAGGGAAATACTCACTTTAGCAAAGCACAAGAGTCGAGAAACGTTAAAAGAAAATCGGTTTAATGACTTTTGATCTTGCGGAATGGAAGAAATAATATCAAGATTCTCAAAAGATGGCTGAATTCTCAGCCAGCCTTTTAAATAAATGCGTCAGTCTGCTCCTTGCTCCTTCTTTAGGGATGCAGGTCTGCTGCTCATCCATTTGGTCAGGATGAGTGGTTTGTGCTGCAATGAGCATTCGCCTGGAATCCACTGCCGGTATAAACGATAGTCACTAGAAATGTAGCAAACTCAACTATATTGAAATACCAGCCGTAATTACTGCGGTTCTCCTGAACAGAAGTGTAAAGAGAGAGAAAAACGTCAAGCTGGCACTGTGCTTGTGCTGGTAACGGGGTAATTTCTGGATCACGGCGGACTTGGTGGGCTTGCCTGCGTGGTCTCCAGGAGGCTGCAGCAGGACCGCGCCAGTGACCTTCGTGGCTGCGCACAGCGCGTGATTCCCCGCTGTCACACGCAGTTGCTTCCTTCAGTGTTGTCTTTGGTGGTTTACTCTGATTTATGCTGAAAGGCTTGCTACAGATGATGGGTCGCCACTGCTATTAACATTTTTCTGGTGCTCAGCCACTCGTTCTTCGTTGTGATACGCAGTTTCTCTTGTAGGTTGGAGTGCACATACAAAGAGCAGTGGCCCTGTTGCTCCGTGTCGCTGACATATTCAATACATGCTTCCCTGACCACTGATTATTATCCTTGCTAATGCCCAGGGCTCCACTGTAGCGAAGCACTTGGCATCACTGCCAGCTGCACTAAGTACCAACCAGCTGGCAAAGGAACTGAGAATGGGAGAGACACCACACTAGGAAAAAAATGATATTTTAGACCCAAATACATTTGTTTTGTCAGTACAGCTCCAGAGAGAGCTGTGCGGCTTTTTGGGTAATAGTAAGTAAATACAGCTCGTGGACAAAACAGAAGCTGGGTTTGACTTTCCCTTCATCAATAAATTCCAGTGACTCCATTTGGCTTTAACGATCTTACTCTTTTAGAGGGCTTTTTATGGAAATGACAATTAAAAATAAGCAGAGGGAGAAATATTACTTCTATTCTCACTCTTTCTTGATCCTTCTTGCAGTTGGAAGAGCTGCTGTGTGCTGGTGAGCGTAACATGCCCAGAGACTTTTTTTTGCTGCCTTTTCAGGAATTTCTTCTGTTGCTCCAGCTTTTTTCCCAATTTCAACTTATTTTCTTTCCGTAGTCCCAGGTGATTTTTAAAAATCTCCCTGTCTGGGACACTATGGAAGGAAGAGGCTGGACAAAATAGTCCTGATGTTTCCAGTGTTGCACATCCAGATGAGGGTTTGGACTGAGAGCCACATCCTGAGCTATTTGGATTTGCTCTCCTTGCGTGGAGTGTTGTAAGCCTAAAGCCTGAGTGTGAAGCAGCTATGTGGTGTGTGGAATTCAAAGATTCACCAAAAACATACACGTAAAGAGTTAGAGACTCCTGGAGCCAGTATTCTGGGTCTGCCTTCCAGTATGGGCTGGGATGTTTATGAGGAGATACCAGAGGTATCCACTTCCCAGATATGTAGATGGACTTTTCTTGGCTTCTTTTCCCTGACAGCCCCCACCAGGTCCCCATCCAGCTGGGGGGCACTGATCCAGTTTGGCAGAGTGGTTTGTGCGTATGGATTGCGTGCGTACAGTCTGAGTTTAAGTGAGAAGGGGACCAGCTGGTGTAAAATAACCCCTTGACTCCAGTGAAGCTGTGTATTTCACCTCAGCTGGAGGTCTGCACCGTTTCCTAGCGGCTCTGGCTCCTCCAAACGCTCTTACACACATCTTGGATTTAGTTCTATCTGCAGATCTTTGATATAGTGTCTTGAATATAAAGAATCAGAAATTAACTCTGTCATTAAGTTGGATGTTATGTTTCCTCTGCTGCTGGGCATTTTTGTGATGCATTAACGCGACTAACACAACATCGGGCACAGGCCCCTTTGCAGTGCTGTGATACCAGCTTTACAGGTATAAACACAGTTAAAAATGTAGCAGCCTGACTGGATACATCTTCAGACATGTTTGCATTTAGCTACCCTTGGATATCCAGATTTAATTATAAATGAATTAATTATAATTAAAAATAATATATCAATGCCCTGGAATGTGAATAAAAAGGACAGGGGTTTAGGGAGCCTCAAACATCTCTTTTGTGTGTGCACTGTGCGAGCTCTGTGTACCCGAGTAATGATTTCTCAAGTTTCCCATGTAACAACTCCCCTGCCCCAAAAATGGTAGCTATTTCTTCTTTCTTTTGTGTGTCAGGAATATGTGATTTTGTTGTCAGCACATTTTTTGTAATGAAAGGCAAATGGTATCCAATATGTCTTGGAGAAAACGTGCAAACAACAGCAAAATTATATGTTGTTAAAAAAAAAGACCTGTAACTTGTTTGCTGTCAATACAGCTCTTAATGACAGAGTATGAGGAAAATGTACCCAGTGTTCACTGCATGTGTGCAGTGATATGTGTACGATTGGAAAATATATATGTATTTTAAAATCGATACCATGAGACATTAAGTTGGGAATATTGGATACACATCTGCAACGTTTCAGAGAGTTAAGAGTGTACGTGGACTTTATGAACAAGGACTTGGTTCTGTAAAAGATGTGCAAATTGAAAATCCCCAGCTGATCTCTTCAGAGGGAAGACACAGACTGAAGTTACCGCTCTGCAATTTGCTGTAATTTTAAATTCAGACATGGAGAGTAAGATCCTAACTCACAAGGCTGAACAAGGGAAATGCCAAACCAAAATAAATAAGTATATCTGTGTGTGTGTTCACACACATGCATGTGTTAGTGTAGAATCGGTGTGGGAAGAGCTTTCCCTGTTTTTTTGCAGTATGCCATTAACTCTGGTCAAGCAAGTAGCCACTATATAGAATTTATCCTCAAACTGGAGTTGATTTTAAGTGCCTCTGTTGTTCAGTGTATCTTGGGAAGTGGATTTTTTTCTGAAAGCTATCTCATCCTAAGAAAGATTATGAATGATTTGTTATTCCTATTGCCAGCAGAATTGATTGTTCTTGCTCTGAAATCAGCTAGGAAACATCTGAGGTAAAATCTCGGTGGTTTTGGAACGCAGCAGAATTCCCATGGACTTCACAAATGTCAGATTCTCCCCAGATATGAAAACTTACTGCTTGCAACCAGTATACATATTTTACACAAAGATCTACTCATGCTAAACCTTGCTCATGCAGTGAATTTTTGCAAGAAGCGAATAAAAAGGAGAATGAATACTTGAGAGGAAGCTCATGGGCCTTGACGGAATGACTGTCCATAAATATTTGATGCCAATATTTGTCCTGCTCTTGCAGAGACTTTTAAAGAGCTTTTCCCCTCTGATCTTTGCTTGACTATTCTTTTCCCGTTTCTTCTCCCCATCTGTTGGATGACTCATTTCTGTTCCAGTTGTGAAAATCCCAATTGTGCCTCAAAAGTGGTCTTAAAAATTATGATAGTTTAAAAAAAAAAATAAATTAAGACTCTGTAGGCAGTTCCTACGAGCATGTTTTTAATAAAAAGCTATTAAACTCTCTGCACGTGCCTTCCACAACCATATTTATTTGATATTTGTATTTCTCAGTACAGCCAACTGTCAGATAATTGCCCCAAAAACTGCCCACGTGTCTCACACACATCTGCAAGTTCCTTGGGCTTGTATTTGATTCCTTGTTTATAAAAACGTGGGGGATATGAAGATCTGATCTATTTTTGGGGCATAACATTCAACCTAGGAAAGCCACAGTGTCTGACGGCTGTTACTGCTGGTTTACACTGTTGTAACCCTTTAACTTTGATAGCGAAGTCTTCATTTTCATGCTCCTGGTGGCACCGAGCTGGAAGCTGTGGACATGGGGATGGTGCTCGGTCACTCTTCGCTGCTGGGATAAACCACATCACCAGATGGTGCTGGAAAAATGAGCACAAAGGTTATCTCTTGGTTATCTCTGGTGAGATTTTACGTGCAGAATTATGTTATATGGCAAAAAAATAGGAAATTAAGTTAGTATTATTTTTTTCAGCTGTAGCTGCAGTAGCAAGGAGGGTACAAGTGGGATGTGGTTTTGGCTCTGCTGTAGTGAGTATTGGCCTCCCAGCTCCCGTTAAGCTGACAAGGGATGCACACCTAACGGGCCATACCCCATAATCAGTAAGATGCAAGAGAGAATTTGGATCCAGAGTATTGTTTTAGATTTTTTTAAAACTTTTATTCATTTAAATAGTTTTTTGGCATTTAAGGCTTGCTGTTGCATGTATTTCTGGGGAAGTCAGGGTGTTCTGGTGAGAGCAGCTCACATGAAACGTTCGTAGTGTTTAATGTTTTCAGCAAGACGTTGTCACAGTTGGTGGCCTCCCCAATCAAGAATGACATTAACGAGGGAGCTGGTCTTAAGGATGCGTGCCATTTCCCAGTGCATTGAAAGCTATCTGTGCACGCACTCATTTGAAATGTACAAATGCAAAAATGTGAAAATTAATTCAGAATATCTTTGTGATCATTTTTGAATAATTAAAAACTCTGTCATAGGCCCTTCCATTTCTTGATTCAGTCACTATGACCACTTTTTTTTTTTCCCACGGTAAATTGTATAGCGACCTTAATCTGTGATACTGAAAGAATAGACTTTTAAATCAAAATAAGCGTAAGGGGAAAAAAAAGGAGCATATTAATTGCTCCTTCTTCCTACACAGTTTTTTCATTCTCTTTCCTTCAGGCATTCCTTGCATAAAAATATCCATTCACCAACTGTTCACCAACTGTTCCTCCGCTCATTGCCCTACCTTAGATTTCATTTTAAGACACCAGTGAATATTTGCTCCTCAGCCTCACAGTCTTTGAAGTTTTCTTCAGGTTTTTAAAGGTAGTAATTTCAGGATATACCAACCAGCAGCCGTGAGTTAATGAGCACTTTCTGGAAGGGGCTTAGGTGTTATTAAACTTACGCTTTTATGAAACTGTTACTAGAAACGTCGCACAGATTAACCCAACTGCCGGCAGCGTATTGCTCACTTCAGCATCCCTCACTGCTTTAATTCCCCTCGCTCCCATCCTTCCACATTTGGCACTTTCCAGCCGCGTCCTTCATCATCGTGAGATGAAGTGGTGCCTTTTCAGGCTTGGGATCTGGTTTTGGGAGTGGAGGTGAACAGATCACACTGTGATCTTCCTAGAGCTATTTACATCTTTTTCCCCATTGGAAATGGAGCAGCAGATTCAAAACTCAGACTGTATCTGTAACCATAAAAGTAGAAGTTTAGCCCGGAACAGTGAACTCCTGCAACTACCTACTACCTACACGAACACACCAATTCCTTGCAGGCTGAGGACAAGTGCAATAAATATCTTCTGTTACCAGCCAAGGGGGTTGATTCTGCAGTTTCTTTTCTCATTTCCATGTGGTGGACCAGGTGGCCTTCTCCTGGAAGGTAGCTGAGATGAACAAGGCATTGGGGAGGCTGCATTATTTATTTTTTCAGAGTTTTCTACTGAAGTTCTAGGGAAAAAAAGTTGTAAAAATAAATACACTGCACCCAATCCTGTTTCTTTTACCTGAGAGTGGGGCTGGAATCCTTAAGAATTATCAAGCCATGCAAAGTGGTACCTCTGCACTTGAAAAAGGAGGAGAGCAGGAGCAGATGGTGGCTGAGCTGCCTGCTGCATCATTCCTTAATTCCTCTCCTTTCATTTTTAGCAGCTCCATCATCATTTAGGTACCTGTGACAGCTGCTCGTCTGATAATAATATAGGCATAGGAATTGAGTGAGACCTAAGGTCCATCTATTCCAGTATCTTGTCTCTGACAATATTCATTACAGTCTTTCGGGGGGAAGTGTAAGAGACACGCAGGAGAGAGACATGGAATAATATGATTCCTTGCATGGGCTCCTCTGGATCTATAATACTTAGAGTCTGACCTAACCCCCGAGGCGCAGGGTTTAATATCCCTTCAAGTTTTTTGCTGTCATTAATTATGACAGCGCTGGACGTAAGAGTGGACTCATTGGTTGCTTCTGAGGATTCTCTCCTCTTTCCGTCTCTTGAGATGTGCGGTCTTGCATCTCGTTTGTCTGAGTGAAGCAGGACACGCTCCTAGCAAACAAGTGAATTATCAGGGCACGAAGGGACACTGCGACAGGACTGACGTACCTCTCCTCATTATTCTTCATGTCTGATTATAAATGACCCAGGTTTTATTACGAAGCCCCGAAGAACTACTTGCAGCGCAAGTATTTGAGCGTTTTGTTGTGTCTTTTAGCTCTGTGGATTAGTTTGGCCGATTTCAATGTATTTCCTTATCTCTCAACATAGGGGCTTTTACAGAGCCCCTCAAAGGAACATTAATATGCTCCGCACAGAGATTATTTTATGTGCAGAATTAAATCCCTTGCACCTTTACTCTTTCATCCATTGTTTTTAAAGCCCCAGTATACACTGGTAATTTTGGAAAGCTCTTAAAAGAATAGGTGGGATTTGCTCATAAGTCAGCTGTGCTTTGATCTGGCTGTTTGCTTCCTGAAGGCACTCTAAAAGGTGATCATATTTCAATATTTTTTATTCTTCCCAACATCCCACTTTCACGAGCGACATAGGTGTGTAAGAATCATCAGGTTTTATGTGGCTCAGATTTCTCGTCCAGTATTTTCTTCCACCTTTTGCTTAGCAACGCTTTGATGTCTCTGCGTGGAGGTTTTGGATGCACCCCGTTACTGAACCGCGGTGTCTCTTAATCATTTCCTGCAGTCACTTAAGTTCTTTGTGCTTAGATGTGAAAGTGGCAAATGTAGACCCTGTAATGAAACACAGAAAACGTTGCTATAACGTTCAAGATGCTTCAATTTGGAGAACAGAGCAGACGGGGTGTGGAATTTTGTTTTTATTTATTGTATTGCTCCTCGTGCTTGTTCCATGAGTCTGGTAACAATATACTGTATTGTGCCGCTTTGGTTTGGAAGCAGCTTTACTTCAGGAGTGTAATTACCCTTTCTTTAGCATTAGTTCACTCTCAGCACACGGGGAACTGTTCCCATATTTCTTCTTTTGTCCTTGTTGATACTTTCTTATGTGATATTCTCTCCATTCGCGTGATCTCTGACCCTGGTGATGCACAAGTCGCTTCTGAGTCAAACAACAGATGAACCCTGTGCAGAACAGCTGCAAAAAATAGTCTTTGCTTCAGGAACTGTTTGATGC
>NW_010161600.1:7012-11805 GCF_000695765.1 Mesitornis unicolor | reverse complement strand
GGGTAAGACGTTTGCTTCCCAAAACAAGAAAAAAATCTTGCTGCGAACAAAAGAGATAAAATATTAAGCATCATTTTACCACTGACAAAGAATAAAAAATAATTTAAGTCTGGACATGAATGACTTCAGCAGGGCATCGTTTATTTTTCTGGTTGAGTGTGTGTGCTCTGCAATTCAAACCACAGTTGAATATTCAGACTTCCCTTTTTATAGTCGTCATTTCAAAATGCATCAAATGTATTTTAGGTTTTTTTTAAACCGAAAAACATGCTTAACGGTACATTTTCTAAGGCTGTTGTTGGCTTCTAAGGGTGAGTCAGTTTGTCCTTTATCAGAATAGCAACACATGGCTAAACTAACATAAACTCCTTCGACTGTCTTGTGCACGTGGTTAATCTGCGAGCGTGTGTGTTGAATTGCAGAGAGGTGATAAGGATGCAGCAACCATTTCATCCAGGTTTCCATTACCGAGTTGGATTTCAGCAACATCCCTCCTCGCCTGCACGATTCCCTTGTAACCTAACAGTAAAAAAAGAAATCATGTTTCAACCCTGGCTGGCTGGATCCTCCCTGGCAAGGAGCATCCTTTCAGATAACCTCGGCAAAACCAAACAGGTTCTTTGGAGATAGAAAGTCTTGCATTGGTTCTTTAATTGTTACTTTTCAAATGTTATTCAATGCTTCTATATCCCCTTCTTGCAGCCCATCCAGTTACTCAGTTGTATCACGTACGAATCACAAACAGATGATGGGTCCTGCCATTCCAATGGCATCTCCCAGGTCTAGATGCAGACACGGTGCGAACATCCCCCCAGGGGACGTAAGATGCTCCCGATCCGTCACTGAGCTCCGGGATGCCATCTGCAGTTCCCAACACTGCCTGCCCTTTCGGGGCAGCCACACTTCCAGCATGGAAAGTTAATCATATCTGTCTCAAACTTTTCTTTCCAAAGTCAGTAACTCCTTACTGGGGCCCACATAGTTCAGCATTTTGGCTGAGAGCTGTTTTGATAGATTAGCTGCGGACTTTATTCAGCAGTTGTTTGAAAATTCAGGAAGTTTTGTGCCAAATGGGGAGAAGATTTCAGTGCAGATACGTGACAAGATGCATGAGGACCTAATGCAAATATGGATTATGCTTTCTTTGGCAGTCGACATTGCCTTGAAATTCCTGATTTTTTAATTGTTTTTTAGAGGCTGCCATTGATGTGAAATGCACTTAATTAGATTTGACTGCAGCTTGCATGTTTTGAAAGTTTTATTACGACCCAGTGCTGCCCGGATGTGCAAACTGCCTATCGAGTTGTCTGCCATCATCCTTTTTCTGGCTGCTCCTAAGAGAGAAGTACCAGGTAGCCACGTCAATTCGTTTGCAGTGGTAGGGCATCATTTTAGCCTTGGGTTTGCTCCTAATTTCTCTCCCAGTTCCATTAATACTCCATTTCATTAATGCAATAGAAAAACAATAATCCCAGGGCTTTTTTTTTTGTCATCCTAATGGAAATGAAACTGTAACAGTGATACACTTGCAGTGCAAGGTGGTTTGACTGCAGTAGGGCAGGCAGTAACTATTGCATTAACATCTCCACGTTACGTTAATGACGGAGTGCCACGCTTGCTATCAGGAGGCTGTGGTTTACTTTTGTCTTGCCTGCCGAAAGGGATCATTAGAGTCCCATGAATAATGGAAATCACAGAAGAAAAAAACCCAAACTATTAGGGTATCTTATCCATCTTCCTGCCAATATAAAATTCCTTTTTTTCAGTACATATTCTACAGTTGTGTCCTTTTTCCTGACAAAATGTCTACGTTAAAATTCCTGAATAACTCCCAGTGGGAAATGTGATCTGAGTGCTGCTGGGATCAGTGGCAGGACTCCCACTGGTTTCAGCAGCAGTTGAATCAGGACTGTAACAACTTGAACGCGTCTTGGTAGGTAGCTTCTGCCAAGCAAGGTTTTAATCTATAAATCAGGAGGAGACGTACAGGGTCTCTCCTTCATGTCCTGTAGCTGCAGAGCATTCGTGGGACTGCGGTAGCTGCTGCACGTAGGCAGCTAAAAGGCAGATGGGATGCAAGAGATGACACGCACGTTGCCTATTGATAATTCATTATTTTTTCACCTTCAGAAAATATTTTCAGATCTATTCTGGTAAAAAAGGCACCAGATATTTATTTTAAACTGTCTTTTTGCATGGGTTACAGCTTTATTCCACAGCTGTTGTTTTGTTGTTTTACTTACGAAAAGGAGGCATCATGGAGGAGAGAGGATCTGAGATGCAGACATCCTTCCTGTGTGCTGCTCCTCCGCTGGCAGCACCCAGAGGTTGTGAGAAAGTATCACAATCACTGCAATATCCAGGGGAAAGTTTTCTGAAAGCAGAATGATTCTTATTTTATATCTGTGTAACCATTTGGGGAAAAACATGTGTGTTTTTGTCATTAGTCTTGCTCTTTGGACCTGCTGATTTCAGTTGCCGTCGTGGGGGCTGTTTTGCCTTTGCTGTGCCTCTGTCTGTGGCCCTCCCTATTCTGCATCATTTGCCAAGCAACAACCACGCCACTCCTCATATTTTCCTCATGTCCAAAGTCCAGTGCATGCCCGTTTTTCAGAGCGTTTCAGGGGTCCTGAGAACAGGCAGCACTTCCTGCACGTTGGAAGGTGAAATCCCACTTACAACTTAAGTCTGTCCATGTTTTGTATTTCTAGATTACGTGATGCTATATCCTTGCTAGGTCAGGACACAGAGAATGGTATAGAAAGTAGCAATGTTCAGATAGCTCAGTGAAGGCTGGAATGAATTAGAGAGTTTTACACCAGAAAACCCTGTTAACTGCAGGAGACAACACTGAGCTGTCCATCCTGTGTGGGAAAAGCCACCTATGGATGCTAACATCTGCAAGTGTTGCAGTAGATGTCTGTGATTTAGAGATTTAAATAACTCCTACACTTGCCAATTGCTCTTACATACAGGGATTATCCACCCTCTCAGATAAAAGTATGGTTTATAAAACGTGGAATATAGGGAAGATGGGGTAACCTTGAGTGGTGCCGCAGCTCCTGAGACAGGGGACAATAGATGGTTGCTTTGGTTGACTCTCCAACCCTCTTTTATTAGGCTCTGCTTGCTTTCAAGGCTTCCCAAAATCTGACATAGCAGCCTGACTGCAAATCAGCTGAGGTACTTCCTCTGACTTTGGAATGATTCCTTAGGCTGAGTGGTTTCTGGTTTTGCCATCCCAGGTAGCAATATTCCCCAGCTCTCCCCCTGCAGCGTGAATGGTTGGCGTGGGGTGTGGTTGTGTGGGCAGTGATTTTTACTCAGGTGCTAAATAATTGATAGATGCACAAACAGGATCTTTACGCTGTCCGATGTAAAACATTACAGGCTATAATATTGCCATTAGGCTTTTTGGCTGAGATCAAGCATACTGTCAGCTTTGGTTTATGTATCTTCCAAAGCAGCCTCGCAACAGATTCAGAGGTTGCGAAAACATGTTCTTGTGTTGGTTTTTTACTTTGTTCTTTCTAATGATTTTATCAGAAAATGTAGTTACTTAAGTAATTATAGGAGTTTATCCCTTGTATGCTAATAAATTGACATTTACAAACAAGAAACATATATGTCAGTAACCAGATCAGTAAGTGTAAAATAATTTCTGTTTCTCTCATCTACTAATATCACTCAAAGGAGGCCTCGGGCTGCCAGACAGCAGTAACATAAATACCAATTTAAGAGGTCTAGTCAATAAAGTGCACCACGCACACACACTCCAAATGTAATTAGTTACCCCGTTCTGTTCCCATTGCATTGCCTATGGATTACCTCTATGGATTCGGCCCTCCAGAAATGTTTCTCTCCTGCTGTTTGCCCCTCGCTATAAATCAGGGAGGTCAGGAGGCAGCTCCCACCTTTGGGTGGGAATTGCTTCCCTCTGAATGTCCCTTTTCCACCAGGCACCGCCACCCCCAGTTTGGGGAGTTTCCCCCGAGGAGATTTGAAAGGGATTTCAGTGTGTGCTAGCACTCACCTGAGCTCCAGGGGAGGGATCTGGCTCTCCTATTAGGATAACATACAAAAATTGGAGTCACATTAAGATGGCTTTGGATCTCTCACTCCGTTTAACAAATGCAGGAACCAGTTTCATGTGTGTCAGAGCTCCGGGTTTTCCACCGTCAGCCGGCGAGCGAGGCAGCGTGTGACAGCACCGCTTTGCTTTGTAGTTTGCTGATGGGGATCGTTCACCTCCTCCTTCTCCAGCTCTTTCAAACTTGAGGCTAATTATCAACAGGGGTCCATGTTGCATTTCTTTCTAAAGCAGATTTCAAGGCCATGAAATCCAGCAGAGTAAGTAGCTGAACTTTAAAAGGAGGCGGGGGGGAATAAGATGAAAAGAATCTGTAGCATAAGTTTGATTTAGCAGAAATAGGTCTTTCAAGTTTTGTTTGCTTACCTTAGCAGACATAGATGAGCCAAAAATACACAGCGGAATGCAAAAATAATGAGCAGGAAAACAATGCACCATTGAGGGGAGGGAATGAAACAGTCTCCCTTTTCTGAGCTTGTATACTGTGGGGTGCTGGTGCGCCGTGTAAGTTTAATCTTTAGGACTGGAGAACTGTGAAAGTTGTGTTGGTGTACTAGCCCAAACCTCGTGGGCCGTACTAATTCATTTTCAAGTAAATGTAATTGCAGAAATCTTGACAAACCATAACCTGTTGAGACCTGCAGTTGCATCAGAGTGAAAATACTTCATGAAATTGGTAGAATTTGCTGTTATTTAATTTAAG
>NW_010161600.1:0-6981 GCF_000695765.1 Mesitornis unicolor | reverse complement strand
AGGGAAAGACGTTATGATGTCTAAATATCTCAAAGTTTTTGGAACAGGCTGTCTTGATTTTTAATTGACAATTATACTTTTGTTTAGAGGAGTTTTCTAATTTTATGAGTGTGGATGACTCAAATATGGAGCATTTTACTGATTATGTGAAAGAGTCTTTTCTCCAAAACTTTCCTGGACTGAAAATTTCAAAATGGAAACGATTTGCTCTTAGCTAGGATGAAGCTGCATGTCCAAATTGTAAGATTTGTTGGTATGTCAGAGCAGGGATCTTTTGCAGAACTCAGTTTGTAATGTAAAGAAAAAAGTATATGGTAAATATACCTCACTGTGGTGTTAGTCACTGTCAGGTAGAATGTTAATAGAATGAATACGTTTAGATGGTATGAACAGCCAAGGCTGTGGACCCTGCAGAGCCAAAGGTGCCATGAACCCCAGGAAACTGGATATAGAAGAGACTTACAAAATCATCTGCTGTGCCACTGGCTTTGTCCACCTTCTCTTTCAGTGCCTGAAGCTTGAAGACTTGCACTTGATTTTTTTTTTAGACTGTGTCTTAAACCAAATGGCTTCACAACTGAGCAATTGGTCCTGGCATTATTGAAATGCCTCTGCTTGCTGGCTTTTGTTTTTTCCTACTTGTCACGCTAAATAGTAGAAAATTTACAGGCTGGTTTGCAAAACGCTGTGAGACTCTAAGATGATAATTTTTTAATGGGAAGGGATCGACAATGGATGGTATCATTCCAGATGGTGGGAATAGCTTCCAAAGAGTCAAAACATAACATGGAAACATTGGACTAATACAGGGAATTCTTTCTGATCCAGATCAGTGCTTCAGCGGTAACTCCACAGCTCATGAGTAATAAATTTCCATACCCAGCTGTTCTGCGAGGCGTTTGAGCCCCCAAATCCAGGATCCCTTTGCAAGTCTGGCTTGCTCTGCATGAAGCTACGTGAAGGCTCTTACATTTTCTTTTCCTTTAAGGGCATCTTTTCCCCTATATGACCTTCCTAGAGATCCTTCCATTCCCCAGTAGGTTTTAAAAACTTAATCAGTGCCTTGTACAGCTCTCAGTGGTGGAAAGTGCTACAACACAGGCTATTTGTTCCTAAATCTACGCTTGATACAAGCAGCAGCAAGCAATATATATCCTCATCTATACATGCACACACATGCTCACACCTTCTTTGGCTGACCTGGTTATTCCTGTGTTCTCATCAGCCTGCTGGGCTGTTGGGTTTAACCAGCTGCATGCACTAAATAATAGAAACATTTAATGTTTTGCCGCTTGAATGGTCCCCAACAACAGTTGGGAACAATCTCGTCCCAGTGGATGGTGATTGCGGAGCAGCTGGATGACAGCCCCGCTTCCTTCCAGCCGTTCGCAGGGCTTTGGCGCAGCGAGGTGGGAGCCAACGTGCTATTTTCTGAACACTCTGGGTGCAAACGGGAGCGGGGTGTGCGTGTGTGTGTGTGTGTGTGTGCCTGCGTGTTTGCACTTCATGCAAATTCAGATGTTCCTGTAGCAGTGCAAACCTCTCGCTGCTGCTGGAGAAGCTCTCAGAAGTTGTTTTCCTCTGTTGTTAAATTTGATGTCAATGTTTTACTGTGTCACAGAATGTGTTCTCTGCCTTCCTGCCGGGGAAGACCTTCCCGTGCAGCGCTGCCTGGCTGCGGGCGTCCCAGGGTGACAGCGGAGCTGCAAATCAGCCTCGTATCTTCTGGCAGGTTTTATGAAGAGCGTGCAAACCCTCCATCCCCCTCTCTCTCCTTCTTCTCTCCTTGGAAAATGCACTTTCAGAGATCTTTCCCCTGGATTTATCCCTCAGCCTGAAGGCCCACATGGTCGAGTTCTTAAAAAGCCTGAGATATCCAACTGTAGGAGCTGCATCCTGGTGAGCAGAGCTCCAGGATGCTGCAGCCGCTATGGATAAGCTGTGTTTAATGCTCAGCCCTTTTCCAACAGAGCCAACTGCTCAGAAACAAATGCAGCATTAACTCAGGTGCACTGGAGGGTTCTGCTGAGAGCCTGTAACACTGGGACTTCACTGGAAAGGAGTTCCCAACCCTGCAGAGGAGTTGGTGGCCTCGCCTTGTCCCCAGGAAGGAGGTGCCACTTTCTGTGGGACGGGTCGTGCGGTTTCACAGATTTGGAGAGGCTGCGGGAGGCAGAACCGGTGAATCGTCACATGTGAAAAAGCACATCCCACAGAGGGGCACGGAGGCAGAATGCTCCCAAATAATTTTGGGTCCAAAGTGCTGGTGCCAGATGACTCTGGCTGCTGGACTGTGCCAGCTGAGACCAATGAAACACCCAACTGCGCTGGCGCTCCCTCAAATGAAGTGTTTCCTTCTCTTTGTCCAGACACAAAATTGGAAAGTGTCAGCTTTGTTTTCTGATGAAAATTCATTGTCTGCCAGCTTTCCTGAGAGCCGTTGGTAATGCCGAGCCCCAGCCTCCGTCAACGGGAGTCCTGAAATTGGCAAAGAGAAGTGGTAAAAATATGGGCTGCTCTCTTCTTGGAGGTGCTATTACTCTTCCTGCCCCCCCCGTGGGTGCCTTACGCCAGTGTGGCAGCTTCTTTTGATAAAGAACGCTGTTTCTCCCCAAAGAAGAAGAATTTATTGTTTTTTGCTACATGGGGAACCTGTCGTCTGACAAGTAGTTCCCTCTCCCAACCTCTGTTCTCCTTTTCTGTACATAAATACAGTGCTCGTGCCCTTCCAAATGCCCCGGCTTTTCTGAAAAACCCATTCTTGTCTACATCAAATTGGCCCATGCATTTTTAATGCAGCCTTATTGACCGGATTCGAGAAACATAAGGATAAAACAAATCGCTGTACTACGAAGGAAAAAGCCATTTGGCCAAGTGCATCTGCTCACCTTTGATTTATTTCAGCAACTTTCTCCTATATTTTCAGTCTATTCCTTCCCCTTAAAAGTAATCTATTAGTCTTCTAGTATTTTGGCATTTGCATCTGCAGTCTGCTTCCCAGCCTATTCCATATTCACATTCCTTTGATATATACAGGGGAAATAATGACCCAGAGCTGAAATACTAGCTAAACCTGCTTTCTGATATAATCCCTATGGTATTTAATTTTACTTTCTTAGGCATCCAAAATGATGGCTTGTGTGATTGGGATCTGAATGTATAGGAGTGTATCTGTGAGGAGTTAAGCATTGTGTTGGAGCTGGGAGCGTGAAACCTGGCTGAACAAAGCCCCTCCAGATAAATGAGCCGTGTGCTGTTTGCTCAGCGCTGTGTGGATAACCTGAGCCTTGCAAATGCTGCCTTGGATAAATTCTGCGGAGGGAACTTCAAAATCCGCATTTCAAAACTGACCAAAGCCAACAGGGCTGTTCCTTCAGCTGCCAGCTTTGGGTGTGCAACCTTCCTGTGGGACATGCTGGGGGAAAAGGAAGTTTGAAAAGGGATTTTGTGTGTGTGTGTGTGTGTGTGTGTGTGTGTGTGTGATTTGGGAAGAGAACTTGCCTTTTCAACACATAAGTATTGGCCTCCTCTGCTGTATTCAAGCAGGACATTCATTAGGATGTGATGGAGCGTGGTCCCAAGAGCAACAGCACGTACAGCATCCAGAGGGGCTTATGAATGAGCTTCAGCTTCTGGGATGGCTTTTGAGTCGTGGACTGTTGTGTTAGCTTTCCACCCATTGCTGTTATGTACTGCATTGCCAGTCCACGTCTTCCAGAAGCAACAGTGGCTGAGTTGTAATGGAGCAATGATCAGATTAAACCTCCCTCTAAGTTAATTTTCTTACTTATCTTTTCCTTTCTTTTCCTTTCTCTACTGCAGAGCCTCAGGCAGCTACAGGACTCTGTTTAAAGCCTGTAGTGACCTGTACTTGTCTTGACGAGCCCTCTGTGTGAAGCAAAACATGTAAAACACGCAAGTTCCCATAATCCTTCATACACTGAGGTAACCACTTTGGGGTCCAAGTGGTTGTGTGGCCACACCAGGTACCCACGTTAGCTTTTTGTGTGGATTAACGATGTAATTGCAATTGTTGATATCCCTGAATATTCCCACTGTCCCGTGCTCTCCCGTGTTGTGTTGCTGCTATGAGTCTGTGAGGCTTGCGTGCCACGTACAGATATAAATGACTATCAGCAGCATAATAAAGAGTGATATACACAGCCATGTCAGCCCTCCTCACGCTGCGAGCTGTTATGTTGGTTGTTTAAATCCACCGACAATATTGCTGCAACTTCACGAGATATCGGTGCTTTTTAGTCTAATGGGAATGCTACGGCTTGGTTTCAGCTGCCTTCAGGAGCAAATATCAGCTCTGGGGGATTTGCAAACAGGCTCTCAGCAGCACCAGGGTGGTGCTGACCTGAGGACTTGGAGCGAGTCCTTCCGTGGGAGCAGTCCTGCAACTCAGAGCGCTGATACAGGACTGTCAGTGAAAGAAAAACCTAAAACTCATTGTAGAGGCAGGGTATCATCATGCTTTTGCATTTTACAGCCATTTACCAATGTGGGAATGGATAGCTTGTGAAAAAAAAAATATAAAAAATTCAGTGGAATGTAAATCCTTCTGCATTAGGATGCATTTTCCCTAAAGCATCTCTTAACCAAATGGGCTGTGAGGTTTGTCTCTTTGTCTCAGGTGGTATTTTAGACATTCTGAGTTCAAGTGATGGATGTCTCCTTCTGTGACATGTCCTTAAAGAAACACCTTGTGTCTGTGTTCAGTGTTGACCTAAAGCCAAAAGTGAGAAAGGTTTTTGCAGATTTTTGTATCCAGTAACTTCAGGGAATAATGCTCTTTAAAATATTTCCTTTAATAAGCTTAAGTGGAGAAAATTGAAAAACATCATTCATACTTTGATGTCCTAAAGTATGAAATCTGAATGGCTTACTAGTGACTAAATTCTATCCCTTGACCGTGGAAAGAGGCAAGATTTAGGAACATCTTAAGATCAAATAAAATAGGATCGGCTTTGTGATGTAGTGGCTGTGGGATTCCTTGGCATATGGGAGTCAGGAGTTCAAGCTCTGAGCTCAGTATTTCTCTTACACACTGACATTCCCAGAGAGGGCTGCAGGGCTAATATTTTAAACCCAATCCTTGAGAAAGGCTCCAGACCGGTTGCATGGGGAAGAAAACCTCCCTAGGGCATGGGACACCTTGGTTTGAATGTTGAACTGCAGCTTTCTCTGAGATTTTTGACTAAGGTACTTCTGTAAAGCAGAAATAAAAGCACTTTTGTGTCTCAGTAAGGTGTTTTGTGTGTTAAAGACACCCCAGCCCGGAGTTTAGATGGTGTTTAGATGCCTAGAGAGTCAGTTAAGCAATTTGGAAAATCACTCGGGGTTCCCAGGTGCCTGACTTGTTGGCTTTGCCGAGTGTTTCATAAGCTGCTCAGCCCGTATTGACTGATACACCTGGGTGAATGAACCTGGAGAGATTTTCACTTCATGGCATGGTTTATAGAGGTGACTTTAAAGACTCTTCATCTGCTGTGGGAAAAGCAACATTTGGGACATAGCTGTAAAACACAGTTAGACCCCTACTACAGTTTATTAGTATTCTTTATGCAAGTCCGCACGGAAAAAGAAGATACCTGAAGATACCTGCTTGAGAATCTAAATACTGGCAAGCGTGCCACAGACTGCAGGAAATCAGACATACAAAATCTTTGGCCTGACCTTTGAATAACCCCAGTACTGAAATATTCAGTTTGTTTTACACAGTCTGCTTTAATTCGTGTTAGAAGTAAAGCGGTGTACCCCAGAGCAAAGAACCTGGCCAGGTGTGAAGGGCTGCAGCTGATGTGTGTCATCACCTCCGTAGCTGAACTCCAAATCGCATGTGAACTTCAGCATCTTCTTTCCAAAATCGAGTGATCAAGAAGTTGGCTGTGAAGCCTTTGAGATTATGAGTGTTTGTATGTATTTAACAGGAAGCTTTTTACAAATCAGACAGAACTGAGATGCTATTGGTACCAAGAATGCTCTGAGCCTTATGGATGTGGATGACTTGGCCACAGCTTTATGATGATGCAGCTACTAATGTATGTACTACCTTATGCTGAGAAAATGTACTCATCTTTTACCAGCATGAGTATGTTCACAGTCAGGGTGCATTGTGTTTGCCTTCAGCTTGTTTAGGAGGCTGTAAAGGAGCCTGATTTTTGGTAACTGTGTTTCGATCGACTCTTAACACCTTGATGATTATTTATAGGCAGTGGTCACAGAATCACAGAGTGTTAGGAGTTGGTGGGGACCTCGAAAGCTCATCCAGTCCAACCCCTGCCAGAGCAGGATCACCCAGACCAGGTCACACACGAACACGTCCAGGCGGGTTTTGAATGTCTGCAGAGAAGGAGACTCCACAACCTCTCTGGGCAGCCTGGGCCAGGGCTCCATCACCCTCACAGTGAAAAAGTTTTTCCTCATGTTCAGGTTGAACCTCCTATGCTCCAGCTTGGGACCATTGCCCCTTGTCCTGGCATTGGACATCACAGAGCAGAGCGTGGCTCCTTCCTCCTGACACTCGGCCTTTACAAATTTATAAACATTCATGAGGTCACCCCTCAGTCTCCTCTGCTCCAAGCTAAAGAGACCCAGCTCCCTCAGCCTCTCCTCATAAGGGAGATGCTCCACTCCCTCAATCATCCTTGTGGCTCTGCGCTGGACTCTTTCAAGCAGTTCCTGTCCTTCTTGACGATATTCCAAATGTGGTCTCACCAGGGCAGAGTAGAGGGGAAGGAGAACCTCTCTCGACCTACTCACCACACCCTTTCTGATACACCCCAGGATGCCATTGGCCTTCTTGGCCACAAGGGCACACTGGTGGCTCATGGTTATCCTGCTGTCCACCAGGACCCCCAGGTCCCTTTCTGCCATGCTACTCCCCAGCAGGTCAGTCCCCAACCTATACTGGTACATGAGTTGTTCTTCCCCACATGCAAGATGCTACACTTGCCCTTGTTGAATTTCATTAAA
>NW_010161599.1:18054-35668 GCF_000695765.1 Mesitornis unicolor | reverse complement strand
TATTTTATATATATTTATACTATATAAGGTGTTATTGCTAAAATGCTGTGTATTTTAATTTATTTTGAACTTGCAGATTTACATAAAGCACATCATAATCAAACATAACAGGAAAAAAAAAAATCTTATCTTACTTTAATCTTGCTAACTTAAAATCCTAGACCTTAGAGATAGCTGTTGTTGACACAATCTTAACAGCACAATCTCTCATACGGAGGGGATTAAATCGGTAAATCTTGAACTCTGTGCCAGACATCACCTATTTATTGGAAGTATAAGCGCACCAGCACTGACAGACTCAAGCTTCTTTTCCTCCAAGACAGCTGTACCATGTCAGGGACAGATCCAACTCACACTGGCTTCACTTTATGTGAAGGTTATTTACCTCATTAAAGAAAGAGAAGCTTGCATTAATGGAACTGGAGATTTTACAAGGAATGGAAGAATCCACATCGGTTGATTCTCTTTTTGGACTTTATGGACTACCACTAGTAATTCAGCTATGTCATCCTTAAATGTCCTTTGGGCTCCTGAGGGAATATGCTCTCTATATTTTGCTAGTGACCATTCTGTGTAGCTGAGCTTGAAGTGTCTATGATCAAATTTATGATACAGAAACATTTATCAGAATCTTCCTTGCATAACCATACCAGAGCATGCTACAGTAAACTCCAATGGAAATATGTTAATTTTTACTCTCTTCTGTGCATTTTTCCTTTATAGTCTGATTCTCATCTGGATGCACAGGGTCTTTGGCAAGCCTTTTGCTCCTGATGGGTCATAATCTGTATTTATAGCCAACTTTATTCTTCTAGTTAGTTACTCTTCAAGCTCTACTTTGACCTCTCTAATTTTGCTTTACAAATTAATTGGCCAACTGTGCAATGCTTTCTTGTTTATTTGCATGCACTTCAGGTTTTGAAGTTTGATCTCTCTTTTCTAGTAACCTTCATTTTGCTAGTTAGCCATGCTGACTTCCTGTAATGCTCCTGCAAGGCCTTCCTAATGGCTGACTGGTACTTGTCTGATCAGTATGCCTCCAAAGCCTGAAAGAATTTCACTTTTTACATACCTTTTAGCTTCTTTTACAAAATTGAGGAAGTTTATCATTTATTCCCTCTTTTAAGTTGGTAAAACTATGATGTCTGGTTTCGGCCGCCTCTGTGTAGGAACAGCTCCCAAGAACATACCTACTTCTGGGATTGGTGTAGAGCTATTGACATTTTATGCCCCTTTTGGAGCAATGGGAGTGAACACAGCTTTTTGCACAACTGCTCCAATGAATGTTCAAGGGAAAATGGTACAGCTAAGCTACAGCTTACCTGAGCAAGACTGTAATTATATAAATTTACAGTAATGAGAAATTTTAATTTGATACCAGAAACTGGAATGAACAGATGAGGTTATGCTTTGACTAATGAATGTAATATTCACTGTTACTGTCAGGAGGCACTTGCCTATAAGGACTAACGCCATTACTATTACTCATAATAAAAAAGTCAATAGAAAAAAACCACCAAAGCAATGCAAAACAGCATTAGAGAATTTACAGAACTGGGGAGACAGGGGAGTCCATTTTCTCAAGAGGCCAGCTTATTTGAACATTAATAAATATTTATTTAGGATTTGTAAACCAGAAAATATCTATTAATAATTCTATTAACCTTGCAATAGCAGTCCTATTTTTTTTTTACCCCAGAGAACTTCTATAATTTACACTGCCCAGTACACAAGTTTATCACATAAATATAGGTATCTAAATACCTAATATATATCTAAATATATAGATATTTAGCCATCTAGGTAAAGTGCTTTAAACAGGAATTTGATCTGGGCTATATTTCAAACTCAGACATCCATGGTAAAGTGGAGATGCTTAAGAACTTCATGAGTTACTTATATTGGGGTACCATCTGTGATGCTGGGTACTGCTTTGAATGCAGATAAAATTATATTAATCTTTCTTATGTTTCCATGGTAATTTTTTTTCCTGTAACTCTGCATGAGAAAGCTAGAAAACAGATAGTCCCCCTCTGCAGCACCCCCTATCTTCTACTAGTTATAAAGAGATTGTACAGGAATAAGTATCTCAGGGTTGACATACACATTCTAATGGGAATATTACTGTGTGATCAGAACCTTTCATCATTTCAAGCATGTTGTCCTTTCATAAGGAGTCAGGCTTGCAACATATATTTAATCTTCCTTGGATAACACCAGGTTTTTCATTTCTTCAACATTTAATTGGTTTTTTTTAATTGATCCTTCGAGTTCAGAGTTATCTTTCAACTTTGCACAGCAGCTGTTCTCCTTGTATTTTGTGAACAAATAAGGAAACAGATTTTCCATACAAGGCTAACAGTTTGCACTGGATAGCAATAAACGTGCATTTTGAACTACTTCAAAATAAAACAAGGCAATAAGCAGCTCTAGATAAGAAAGAAAGAGAATCAGGATATTTTGATCCAATATCAGCAACTAAATAACTATATCTGCTCCCATTAACAACCTTCACTGTTCCCTCAATAGTCACACTTGATGACTATTCACAACTCACGCACATCTACTTCACCACTATTTCATTTATCAGAATGGAGGCAACTAAGAAGAATAATCATGAAATAATAAAATATCCTTTAAAAAATAAAGCCTGAGAATAACATTCAGGGTTTCTATTTTCTGATAAAATAACTTTAGAAATTATTTCATTACATTATTTGAAAAATGGGTATCATCCAAGTGAATGGAAACAATTCTTTTTTCTTTATAGCCAGAAACACAGCTTTTAAATAGAACGGGTATCCATTTCTTTCTCTTCCCCAACTCCACTCCCAAGGAGTGGAATATTAGAGAAAAAAGAGATTAAAAATAACTATAATACCTTCTCCATTTGCTCATGTTACACGCAAAGGGCCATGCTTCCATCAATACTACAACACACAGCTGCTATTGTACCCATGTTACCTTTTTAGCTTCTCAAAGGATTCTTACATTTCACATCATATTTCTACAAAGACAACAGTGAGCAAGAAACACATAAAGTGTTTCTGAATCCTTCTACACATAAAGTATGCTATAGGCAATAACATGCTGAAACAACAATTTAACATTCTCCCTAAAAAAAGCTACCCCCAAAGCCCTACACTTGCATCCTTCTGCTCTGTTACAAATCCATACAAACTTTATAGATAAAGAGATTTCCCAGGGATTTCAGCCCAAACGATCCAATTAATTGTGATCCGTCATTAAGTTGCACACTGAAAGTAAACATTTTCTGAAATTTATGTTGATGAGAAGAATCACTTTTGTGTCATGTGGACCTCCTACACGTGGAAGCAAACATTGTCATTGGTACATCAGTGGAAGTGCCAATCGTCTAGTACATCTCAGTCCTAAACCTGGATACAAATATAAAATCAGAAGTTGGATTTTTGGCAATATGAAATTACTGGGGCTCTTTTTCTTAGAAAATATTCACAGGATAATTGCATGCTATTTATTGCATATACATTTTTCGTTTCAGGATACCAAGAGGTTACTGGAACTTAAAGGTTAATTTGTAGTTTTATGATAAAAGCATTAGACCTGCCTTCAAGATACCTAGACTTACATCTACACGATTTCACAGCTTGCCGTGTGACCTTGGTTAAGTCATCTTTGTGTTTCAACTTGTCAGTTTTAACATATCTGATGTTGATATGACATAAAGCTAAAGGCAACTGAAGGGAAGACAATAATGCAAACACAGAGCCCTGCTCTATTTTAAGATTAGCTAACTCAAAGTCTACTGCATGTCGTGGGGAGCCGATAACAGTAACTTACAAGACAGAAAGAGAAACCTATGTTTGAATATCTTATTTTCCATCACAGAAGTGATAGTGACAGAGAAAGCAGAGAGAATCAAATTTAATGAATCCTGAATATTTAACCTTAAAAATCCTTGCTGTTCACAGATCTTGTAAATCTCGAAGAGTTGTGGGAGAAATGTTACATATTCAACCAGTGGCACTATTACAGCTGAGGCACTTAGTAGCTTCAGAATTTGTTCAATAATTAGTTAATAAGTAAAGTCAAACATTTGATTGAGCAGACAATGTTACACATTTCCAAAATACCAATGTTTAACGAAAAAACCCATCAATCTGTCACCTCATATACATTGGGGATTTTTGTGCTCATCTAGAAAAAAGAATGTGATCTCTCACCTGCATCACTGAGACTTACAGACATTTTACTGTGCTTTTAGTGTCAGGATCAGGTTTTCAACCCGATTCTCACTGTTTTGTTTGCAAACTAGGCATATCAAGAACACGATCTTCCCAAGGAAGAATGGTGAACAGGCACTGTTTCAGTTCACGAAAAAGGCATGACTTACCTTGTGAAAGTTCCTGAAATATGCTGCCTTCTCATCTGGAAATTTTTCTAGCCTCCTGGGTCCTTTACTGGAAGCCTTCTTGAAAACCAACCAACAACGTCTGAAAATCTGCAAGCAAAATCAATGAATTACATCAGCTTTTCTTTAAAGTTGGACAGTATCACAAATGAATCCAGCTACATAACTGATATAGGAATAAATTTTAAAATGAAAATATTTTATTTTAAGAGTCTGGAAAATTCTGAGAATATAAATTATTTCTACACAGTTAATTCCAATTCCTCAATTTATATATATTGATTGTCAGTACTTTGTAGATTTTTTTATTTTTTTGCTTCAATTTCTTTCATATGTGCCAAATTTGACAACTCCTGAGATGCAAGTAAATCCATGAACCTTGAATATGAAAGGAATTATAAGGCTGTCATCAGAGAAAGTACTTCCAGAAATCACCACATGCATTTCTAGCTTTCACATTTATACTCTATTTCTATGATAGTATTGATGCTATTGAGAAATTTTTATTGCAGCTTTTAACATAATACAGTAATCAGTAGAGCTTGTATGCACAGAAAAGAAAGTTGAAATAAGCACCAATGTGACCATTGCTGGACAACAGTATCTACCTCTCTCACTTAGTTCAATGTCAAACTCCTCTCATTTTAATAAGAACCACACTACATTTTGCTTAAAATGTACTTTTAAGCAACAAAAGTACTTTCTTAGACTATTTAGCAAGTGTTCTGATGGTACTGCCATAACCAGAAGTTTAAAATCAGGACTGAATTACCAAATAGGAAAACATTTTGCAGTTCAAAGAGAAACTGATTAATAACAATCCTCTAGACTGTATCATGCAAGTAAGGGATTAGATATTAATCTAGTTTTATAATCTATGAAAATGGTTTGCTTCATTCTCCTCTTCAGTACTCTACAGCTCTATAAACAATACCATATGGAATTTTCTGTTATTATTTCAGGCATACATTGAAAAACAAAAAAAACTCCAATATTAGTCAATGGTTCCACTGGCAATATCTGGATAAGAGCCTTGTTTTTTCACAAATTCTACAAAACTTAATGACACAACACAAGAAGTACAGTATTATTTAATTTGGATCAGATTAAACACATCTCACATTAAAAAAAATAATCAAGGAAATATGACCAGAGAGTGTGAAAATCAGGAGTTTTCCCCTCAGTGTGATGCTGTCTAAACTAAATAGTAAATATAGTGTCACTAAAATAATTAAGCTTAATTAGCCACGTTTTATATAATATAATATTACTGACACTGTCCTGTTGTCATGTCAGATGAATATGAATCAAAATAAATGTTTTCTTTTAAAAACCGACAATTGGACTACAGTATCAGTATGTTTAATTATGAAGACTTTTGGAAGAAAACAGCATTTAATTAAATCCTCTGCAAGTATACTTCTTACAAAGCATACAAGTTTTAGGCTTTTTTCTACTACGATTGTAAAGTGGCAACGGTATAACTGTACTTCCTATCTCAGAAATTACTTCACCTAACCTGGAGGAAAGCAAAGACAGTATAATATTTCCTGAAAAAAATGACATTACACTGTGAGACATCATAAACCATCTTTATTAGATAGTACTTTCTTCAAATAACATCTTGGCAGTGTGGAAACTTATTTTACCAAAGCTATAGCACTTCTCCCACAGTTATCTCTTGATTAATCCATATTAATTCTTCACAGTGTTATGGTGTGAAAAGCTCCACTTTTGCAGGTAACACAGAGGTAGAGGATATTCACGCTATTTTGACCTTATTAAAAGCAATAGCATCAGCTGTCCAGAGGGGACATAGTTATTCATTTAATAAAATTGTCACTTTTAATAAAACTCCTGGTTCTTCTGGGATCTGAGTTGGCTTCTTTTCTTAGTCTATGTGTATTTTCAGTTCATTTCTGTCCCTCTGAGGAAGGTCTTTTCCTATGAAGTTCTTTATCAAGGTAAAAAACATTGCCTTCATTTCAAATCTTTTATTGATTTCCTTATTTCCAATATCTGCCTTTAATGGTTTACAGTACTCACAGACTTATTTTTAGAAAAACAGATCAACTTACAGTCCCCATCATTAGTGGCAATGGGTTTTAGCACCACCATGGAATCCACATTTTACTGATGACCTGAATTTTGGACCGCTGGTGATAAGGTAACAGAAGTTTTGTGTCAATTGACAGAGTAAGTTTTTTTCAAGTTTGTTTGTTTGTTTGTTTTAATATGGCACAGTAATATTTTTTTTAATAATGCAAAGTATCGGTTTGATTCAGTACAACTGAAGTACTCCTAACAAATGGAAAATGAGACATGCAAATTCAAGGAGTCAGATTTCTACCTGCGAGGATGAGACCATTTTCCAGATAAAAGGTCAACTAATGCATACTCCAAAGCAATTGCCTCAGTGACAAATGAGCAGAGTCTCCTGAACGAAAACTTCAGTCTTCTTTTCACTACATACCAATCTGGGGCAGTGTAGAAGCAGGTTTGAGGGTTTGCAGCTAAACTGATAAGATTCAAGAGGGAGACTTTACCCTTTTATTAGCTGGAGCTTTAAAGTATCTATCAAAGAGAGCTAGGTGCTAGTTATGTTTAAAATGCTTCTATTTATGCCTTTTTCTTCCAAAGGCTTCAGCATCTAGACTGTGGGAACGAACAGCCCGTGCTTTCAAAAGAGAACACTGAATAGCAAGAGGAAGAAATGGTTTTACCTTTAGATTGTTACTGCTTCAATTTACTGACATCTGTTTTTTCCAGACCTTTAGGGAGAGGACAGATCTGAAGAATGCAATGGCTCTATGAGGATTCCTGATCTGGTACATACATACACCAAGCTACATCCTTACATTTAGATTTTTTTTTAACCTACAATCACCTTTAAAGCTTGTATAAACATATACAGTTCCACTGCATTTCACGAGCATTTTATCTGATTACACCAGCAGACAGTTTGTATCTCAGTGTTTGAAAAAGTATTAGCATATGAATTTACTTATAAATATGAATAAATAGGTGCAGATGTGAGCACACAGCAAACAAACATTTGCCTTTCATAAGGCACCTTATTGTTATACAGAAGCCTACTCAATTATTCACAAACTGTGAGATATGCTTTTATCCCTGGCCTAGTTTAGGATGCCATTGGCTGTAATCAAAACTTCTGAAAGACTTCTAAAGTCCTCACATAATTGGGGTAGCCATTGTGAAAGAAATCAGCATCAGACCTTTAACAACAGAGAGAATGAGAACCACTTGCAGTGTTGTCTTCATAATATTTAGTATTTCCTGTGAGATTTAAGCCTCTGTTTCTCACACAGGAAAAGTTGAGGAAATACAAAATACCTGATCTTTGAATCAGTTTTACAGCATTCTTGGATGAACACTCACTGCTCAGCAAATATGATTTTAAAATTTTGTACTGAGGGCAAACAACACAAAGTCTAACCCTATGCCACTGCTCTTTTCTGAAGAAATTCAGAAAGCAAGCATTAAGTACATGTTACGTTCAGGTTTCCATTTATTAAAGTATCAATTAGAAGGTCTGAAACTTGTTCAGTACAAACCTTAGATGGATTTTATTGAAATTACCCACTGTGTCCATGGCATAGCAGAACCTCTTCGGACACCACCATTCCTCTCTCAGTTTTACAAGATGGGCAAAGCAGAAGAAAATATTCCTCCAGTTCCCACTACCTGTGCAACTATATATCAGTAAACAATGGCAGTAACTCACTTGTGGTCTGGTGAGCACTGATTAGGCTGGCTCTTGCAACATCATATGGGAATGATTTTCATTACAATGTCGAAGCTTGCAGAGAAGAGTAGCCTCTACTCCTAAGGATGGGCTGTGACAAGCCTCATCTTGTTAGCGAGAGAGAAGGATTCCAGACCTGGAACATACAACCTTATCATCCTTAAATTATTTCTGGAATCTTTCCAGTCAGAAATTCAACTTCCAGTGCTGCTACATTTCTATTAATCTTTATAGATTCCTTTTTTAAATATTTTACTTGAAACATCGCAATAGATCAATTAATGATGAAAATCTCTACATAATCTTTTCTTACTTTTTATTCTGCTTCATTCACCTCTCAGCTCACATTTCTAGCATGTTCATAATTTTTAATATTCTTGACTAATGTATGCAAAAGTTTGGCCTCTGAACAGATCATTATTTTTCATGCTCATATCATACAGTTCTGTTTTGTTGTTTCCATGGCTATTAATAATAAATCCATTAAAAGACATTACACGAAATCCATTGGCTAAACTAGTTTTTTAGAAAGAAGAAAAAAAAATTATTTTTCCTAAAATAATTTAAAATAATTGGTTTATAGTGGAATTTTATGTATAATTTTCCATTTTCCAGAAATTTTTAAAGCCTTTTCCTAGTAATTTACAATAGATGTTTTTGAGATTAATAGTTCATTTTATCCACAGCTGTAGCTAATAAATCTTTTCCAGTCATCATCAATATTTAGAGAAGTGATTTTTAGTGACAAGTCTCTACACATTATTCCGGAAATTCCACCTCATACTCATAGAAAATTGAAACAAAACCCCCCTTGACCATTTTTTCCTTTATTTACTAATGCAAACAAAAAGGTTACAACACTAGAAGCTTTTTTTGTTCAAGCTATTTAAGATGGTCTGAAACTTCCCTGCTCCTATCCAAAAGATAGTACAAATGGCAAACACTTGCTTGGGTGTATTGGAAAACCATCTAATTTTCTCCCACTAGCTGTAGAAACATTTCTCTCTTGAGACAAGCAGCAGTGAGTCAGCTCCTAGTTACTAACAGAAACCACCACTGACCAGGATGGGCACCGAAGCATCACTCATGGGGCTTTTTGCTAGCATAACCCATCAAATGGTTCTCCCAGGAAGACAGCTACATAATATTATTCAGTCCTGCCTTTACATCTCATTATCTGCAGGAAAGGCTAGTTGGTTTCTTCTCCCTGACTTTCCATGTGCAATGCTTTCCTGTTAGACAAGACAACATCTGCAGTGTATGCATTAAAAACACTAAAACATGAAAATGTTCAAATTTACTTCAGTATTTATCTCCATTATAAATGGATTTTATGGGTTTTTATGAGGTATGTGAGAGAAAAACAGTATGTTGTGAGCTAAAAAAATCTTGACTCGCGTTAAAAATGTAGCTTTCATAGTAGGAAAAATAAAAATAGTTGTCACTATAAAGCCATATTTAACCATTATTTTGACACCCACCACTTATTGATTTTTCTGTGCATATTTTGACAAAGGGAGAAGAGCTGAGGGGTGGGACCTCACTGCTTCTGTGGAACTACACTTGTCCCACATTCAATAAAATTTAAGAGAAACTGAAAAGCAGTTATTATCTGTAAAAAGGCCCAAAAGGAAAATGGGAAAACCATTCATGCCTCAACTACAGAGCAAGTTACAGGATTTAAACTATAGCTGAATAAAGTCATAGAGAAAAAAAACCACAAAAGCCACTTCATTGTTGGAAGTCACCTACTTGAGTTACCAACACTTCATATGAAAAAGACAAAAGCAAGTACAGTTGTAACAAGGTATGCCCGCCCTCTCTCCTGCACTTAGGTTTCTGGGCATCTTTAAAATTAAGGTTCCCTAGAAACATTGCTTTTTCCTGTCTTAAACTGAACTGATTTTGCTGTCTACTTTTTTGAAATACATTTACAACTGCCCTAAGTGGGTGAATTTTTGGTGGCAAATTTTGATCAGTATGACAAAGCAAGAGAGTAGGAATACCATCATACAGCACTGAGCTCCCGAACTAGCGCAGAGGGTGCGGAGTAGCAGGGAATCGAGGCCAGCTCCTGCTCCTTTACCACACCACTGGGAACATTCACATCTCCCAGCAGCAGAGCAGAGATACTCCCCAGTCATATGACACCCAGCCCACTAAACAGGAGGAGAGGCAAAAATAACCTGTAGTCCTGCTCAGAAGCAGGAGGTTGCTTGCTTCTGTCTGTAGATCAGGGATGTGGGGTCAAGACTTTACCACAAGATACAATACGTCTTGGGAGGTTTTCCCTATTTTTATTGATTCTAACTCTCCACCCACCCTGGCCTATTTCAACACATTTTATTCAAATGTTACCAAAGTACCTACCATAAAGCAATTGCAATAAAAGCAAAGCTGTTAAAACTGTAAAGCCAGGATTAAAATGAACATAGATATATCCCAAAAAAGACCACGAGTAATGCCTTTAATAAAATATGCTGTTTGAAGGTGTGTTATGAAGGCTAGAAACGAGGGAAACATTCCTTACATATGATAACCTTGCACTTACTCTTGAGCTTCATTTTGCCACCCTAATTAGGAAGCAAGGTTAAATCTCTAGTTTAGAAGCCTTGTAGTATGACCTTCTGTAACATTATATGAGACAATTATAGGCCTTTAATCATTTTAGTGTCACAGTTCAAATCCTAAATTTTCTGATGGCATTTTATTATTATTATTATTTCCAGATTGAAAATATTCTGGCATTTAAAGTTAGGAGTAGAAGAAATATAGAAACATCTGCGACAGACTGTTTCATCTCAGATTAGATCAATCCTTGTGGGCTTAATTGCAGTCAGTGAGAATTAGGATGGTTAGAGAGAGATGATTAGGGACAATTCACCCAGTTATACTATACATACGTCATTTTTCTGCTGCCATAACATACTATTATAGATTCATATAGATGTTTGTAATTTATGGTGTTATAGTCACAGGCTATACATGTAATCCATAAAAAGATTTATTTTATTATCAGAGAGTTCTGTGAAACCAAAGCAAAACATAGTAATTTTCCAACTATTACTATACTAACTAAACTGCTGTATGTATAAATACTTTAGCTATGGAATTTGAAGTTTGGGGTTTGGGTTTTTTTTCTGTGTGTAAAAGAGAGTGGGAGATACATAACGGGAAATATATGCACATTGTATTCATGTGAAAAGTGTTATATAGTTTTATCAATCCTTAGGCACCCAGAGCTTAATAACTCACTGTCGTTACTTTGCTTTGAACTGCCAGCAGGATATTTCAAGGACAGAAGGACACACTACGCAAATAATGCACTCAGTCTTCATAGCAGTCTGCAGATTAGCAGAATTATCACATATATTTGTACTGATGTTATGACTATTTAAAAAAATCGGTTCCAGTGGCCATTTTGTTTGGTTATCTGCATTTCTGACTCAGTTTTGGCAAGACTAACTTCAGTGATTCTTTCAGAGGAAAACTGATACTGCTTGCTTCATGCCTGGCCTCAGAGTAGATGACAAAATATTATCAAAACAAACCAAAAGTTTTTTTACAAGTTTTAGCAGGCATCCAGCAGGAAAATCTTAGAACTTGCGATATCTTTCAAGAAACTATTATGCCCAAGAAATCTCAAGCATTTCAGTGAGCTTAAGTGTAATGTGTGGCAGCCATTTATGAACTATTTATGAACTATTACGTAGACAGATTTTGTACCCAAGTTCCTGTCTCTTCTCACAAATGCTTTTCTAAATGTAATCAGGAAAAAATACAACAGAGCAAGTTATGGTTTTGGTATAATTTAATATTAAATTTGAGTAGCTTCTCAAACTGAGCTAGAGTAACTAGCTTAATTCACTCTGAATTTTTTTTATTGAATTACTGCTTTCTTCCCCACATTTTACAACATTTTATTTTAATTAGTTACAAATAAACATAGTCCACTTAAATATAACAGAACACAAATAATGGTTTGATATTCTGCAATGGAAAGCAGTACTTTCAAGAAGAAAAGTGATAACTCCTCTCATTAGTTTTTAATCATGCAGCTATATATTAAAGTAATACCACTGCAGTAAAGCTTCTTAATTTTTGACTCTTTCATAGATGAGATTTTAAGCTGAAATGCAATATCTTTTACATATATTAGGCACTCAACACTTTGTTCTCTAAAAAAACTAAAAGAATTCAGAATATCTGCAAGAGAATTTAATGCTGAGAAAGAGACAAGTTAGAGGTTTTGATATAGATTTCTTATTTAAGTCATTATAATACAAAATTCACACCTTTAGACACAATCTGAAATAACACACACAGAAAGATGTTATCTATCCGCTCAGATCCTTAGTATTTCATGTTAGAAAGGTGGAGTTTTGTGAAAATAAGGGTTACAAAATCAACACCATGCAACAGGATACCTTAAATTGAAGCAGAGTTTCTGAACAGAACAATAATTGCAAACATCTGGTCTATACTACTGGGGGACAAAAAAATCAAATACTTTTTACAGCTCCAGTTTAGAGGATTACAAGCCAAATTCAGGTTCAGAATACAAAATTATTCCTTATGTTTACATCAACTAGCACATCTATCCTTACTTTTCTCTGCATTATCACACAGAGTCCTATCTCAGCAAAGGTATCACCATCCTCAGCATGCTGTTGTTTTGAGTAATAAAATAAGTGGAAACAACATGCTTTGCATAGGATTTAATATAGCTGAGCACAGCACTAAGTCTAAAGCACTTTTCACCAAAATACAAAAATGTGAGCTGAAGTGCCATGTCATATTTATGTAGGTTTATAACTTCTAACAGCAATTGATCCCTAGAGCAGAATAAGAAAGTTAGTGTCTTTTACTCTTGGACATATTTTGTAATTTCAGCATATATCTAGAAAATCTTGCAAATCCAACAACACTGATATATATGGGTGAAAGCTAACTGTAATTTATATGTGCTACTATTAAATGCCTGGTCACAGTCCCAAGTGTATGCAACATACAGTGAGACTAAATAATATATAAATTTCAGTGTAGGAGAAAAGTCTTGCTAACATCCTCTGATACATTGTACTACAGAACAGAGTACAGATTCTAAAATTTATCCATGGCATTTACCCATGACATATCACTCAATAAATCTATGAAGTAACGGGCTATATGAATCAATCATGTTGGTTTCCTGCAAATGAAATACAACCTGTTTTAAGAAGTTACATGTTCTCCTTTGATTCTCCTTTATGTATTATAAGTCTGCTAGTTTTTACAGAAATTCATATTATATAGAAAAGAAGGTGTTCTGCAAAATGAAGTCTGCAGTAGGATTAGAGCAGGACCCTACAAATAGTAATGATCAAGAGGATGTCTAATATCAGTGCTGGTTTTTTTAATATTTGATTGCCTGCATTACTATAACCTGTAGGTTAAATCTCCTTCTGGCAAAGCATCATAATTTTAATAGATGCTAGAGTGCCTCCCATGACCTTCATTACATCTTACTTTTAACCTAACTGAAGGGGAGGAAGATGAATTAACAGCTCATGGTAAGTAGAAACAGTTAAAACCTCAGAGTTAGCAAGAATCCTCTGCAGCAGGATGGAATAAAAGGGATACTAAAATTGAGTACTACAGTGAAATTTTTTTGAGTTTTCAGACAGAACTACCTAAAATTTTTAAAAGTAAAAAACCCCAAAACTAAAACAGAAATCAAACCAAACACTTCAAAAAATACCATAACTTGCTCTGGGTCTTGTGAGTTTAAGAGGAAGATGTATGCAGACATATTTAAATTACTTCACTGATTTTTATTAAAGATTTGCTTTCTGCTACTCTTGTGCTACTTATTTTATGGTATTTCCTGAAAATCTCTGCTTAAAGATGTTACCAATCTGCTATTAAAATGCATCAGTATTGCACAGAATAAACAAGTAATCCAAAGTAAGAAAAGGATGAGGAAACAAACACGTTTACACACAACTAAGAGGATTTAGAAGAAAAAGCTATAGCCCTTAGCTCTTGTAAATACCAACACCAGTTCTGTTCAGCTTTTGTTTCAACAGCAAATTTTTAACAGATAAAGACAGCTTTTACTCAGAGGAAACTAGCATGAAAGAACTCCTCTGAAAACTCAAACACAGCTGGTGGGTTACTTTCCCAGTCAGGATGTTCTGTGGGGAAAAATGCTACTACAGGGGATTCAAACTCATGTTGGTATGACCCTAGGGAAATAACGCAGAGGAAAAAAAGACAGTGTCCAAACCCAGACTTCATAAGTCTAAAATACCACTCTGATTTCTCTGCTCTGTACCTGTGATAGGTGTTCAGAAAGTCTGATCTGGAAGTGTTTTAGAGATTCACTCAAAGTTTATCCAGGTAAATCCACAGAAGCTATGCCAGTGCTTTAGTATACTTCGTCTCGGACCCAAACTGGTAACACACAAGACATCACAGTTAAAACAAATATTTCTTTGTTAAGGGAAAGATGGTCATCCCAGCAAGTTAATAAAATTATCTGAGAGGAAAAAAACAACAAAACCAACAACTTCCCCCCCACCACTTCCACTGATTATCACCAGCTTTCCAGAGCATGTAGAAGACTCTCCTTTTACAACCATGTCCCACAGAAAGAAGAAATTAATCTGCCCAGTTTATGCTATTTATTTTGATATTCTCATCAGCTGCATATAAATAGAAAACATCTTGATTTTCTGTGCTCTGGGAATGGCCTAAGGGCAGGAGTGAGAAGAAGAAGAGAGAAAAAATAATTGTAGCATTTCTGCTCGAATCAAAAAGACAACCTATGATACCCTATACAGAGTACAAACATCTAGCACATTGGTTCAATATTACCTAACACAAGTC
This sequence comes from Mesitornis unicolor, assembly GCF_000695765.1. Classification (NCBI taxonomy): domain Eukaryota; kingdom Metazoa; phylum Chordata; class Aves; order Mesitornithiformes; family Mesitornithidae; genus Mesitornis; species Mesitornis unicolor. Next base: position 20,639 of record NW_010161599.1, on the reverse strand, counting down.
CGTTTTTTCACTTGCAGTATTAGAAGTGCAGATAGGTCAAAAGCAGAAAATTGTGTTGCTCCTTTCCCACAACTGCTGAGAGGGTCTCAGCTACAAGATCTGAAGTAATAAGTAGTCTAACATAAAAGTGAAAGTGGGGATGGGGGGTTGAGGGGAACATTATGTGCGCATTAGTATTAAGACCATTAAAAGCAAGATTGGGCTTTGCAGTATTAATTGGTTAATCTTCATATTTTAATTCTGAAGTTTGAGTGAGAGTTTAAGTGTAAGACTGAAGGAGTAGGAGATGTTACATATATAGCTTCGTTATACAGTGATGGCAATGAGTAAATTCATAAAACCAGGAAAGTCATATTTCTTGTTAAGCAATCTTTCCACACAAAAAGTCAGTAGAAAACTATAGTTACAAAATAAAATATGCAGATTTTATGGAAAATACCTAGTAGGTTTAATAATTACCTTTATTAATAGCTCCTTTCAATAAGAACATAATATGAATCATGAAATTAAAAAAAAATGCTAAATTCTGTATGATAGATAATAGAATCATAGAACAGTTCATGTTGGAAGGGACCTTAAAGATCATATAGTCCACTGCCCTTGCTGTGGGCAGAGATGCCTTCCACTAGACCAGGTTGCTCAAAGCCCTGTGCAACCTGGCTCTGAACACTTCCAGGGTGGGATCATCCACAACTTCCCTGGGCAACCTGGTCCAGTGTCTCACTACCCTCATAGTGAAGAATTTCTTCCTAACTAGTCTAAATCTGTCCTCTTCCAGTTTAAAGCCATTACCCCTTGTCCTATGACTACATGGCCTTGTAAAAAGTCCCTCTCCAGCTTTCTTATAGGGCCCCCTCAGCTACTGAAAGGCTGCAATAAGGTCTCTCCGGAGCCTTCTCTTCTCCAGGCTGAACAGCCTCAACTGTCTTAGCTGGTCCTCATATGGGAGGTGCTCCAGACCTCTGATCATCTTCACAGCCCTCCTCTGTACTCACTCCCACAGCTCAATGTCCTTCTTATGCTGGGGGCCACATTGCTAAATGCAGTACTCCAGGTGGGGTCTCATGAGAGCAGAGTAGAGGGACAGAATCACCTCCCTTGACCTGCTGGCCACACTTCTTTTGATGCAGCACAGGATACAGTTGGATTTCTGGGCTACAAGCACACATTGCTTGCTCATGCTAAGTTTCTCATCAGCCAACATCCTCAAGTCCTTCTACTAGTGCTGCTCTCAATTCATTCTCTGCCGAGCCCATATTTGTGTGTGGGATTGTTCTGACCTATGTGCAGAACCTTGCACTTAGCTTTCTTGAACTTCATGAGGTTTACTCGGGTCCACTCTCAAGCCTGTCAAGGTCCATCTGAATAGAATCCCTTCCCTCGAGAGTGCTGACAACACCACACAGCTTGGTGTCAGACTAACAACTCTATTGCAAATTTTTGTAATAAAATAGTAAAATAAGCCAAGTATTATGATCAGTTCTTAGCTTTTTCAAGGTAAGAATTTATGTATATGGTGCTCGATGACTGACTTACCACAGGTACTGTCTTACATGTGAAGAGTTCACAGAAAGTATGTCTTCTTGACCTATCTGGTTTGCAATGAAGCTATAGGGAAAATTCCCAAATTATTTTTGATGCCTTAGAATCAAAGTTTCTGATTTGGGAGTAGGGTGTGGAGGAGACACAAGGAAGGAAAAAGGTTTTCAGAGTAGAATTACATAAATGAATTCTCACAATCCCAGGCATCCTCACTGAATGATGCAGTGATTGAGAGGTGCTGTTTAAATTCACATCATCTATACATATCAGACAATACATACTGGCAGCAATAGGTAAACTTCAGGCTCTGCATGTTAATCAATGGTCATTCATCAATAGACATATTGAGGTATTTATACCATAAATAAGATTCTAAATTCACAGTTACATTTCCAGTATCTCAGAAATCAATCCAAGCTACTCTTTTTACGTGGCCATTAAACTCTTGTCAGTATACAGACAGATCTAAGTCCAGCACTGCAGAGCAGCAATTGCTACACATACTCTCTTTTTGTTTTAAATCCCACACTTAAAATGACCTGGCTTTCAAATCAGCCAAAACAAAGTTAGGTAAGAGTTGGGCATAGAAGAATGAGAGTTTATGTGCCAGTCATTGAGCCCTATCTCCTTCAGTTGTAGCGAGTCATGCAATAGGTGCCTGCTACTTTTTAAACGCCTTCTCTATTTGTCATACTATTTATAACCAAGGAGATATTTGAAGTCTGACAGCTTTTCTTCTTGTACTCGTGGTACTACGTCACTAGGGTAGAATTTATTTCCTTCCTCAGGAGTAGCAGGGAAAATAATACCGTACATTTCACAATTATAATACTTTTTACATAGGTGTTCAGTAGCTAATACAAAACCATTGTGCTTTGGAGAGCTAGCTCTTATTGTGATTTAATTTATAAGCCTTCTCCCAGTAGGAATTTTAATTCTTGCAGCTAACATCTGTATGAACAATTTTTACCTTTGACTCAAAATAATTTGTTTTACTACATTCTTCTATTGGTTTTATTATTTTTAACATATAGTATAGTGAA
>NW_010161599.1:0-18023 GCF_000695765.1 Mesitornis unicolor | reverse complement strand
GGAAGACCCATTCAAGTGCAGACATAGTAGTTCAATGCAGCATTCACCAGTGAACTCAGAGCATCAGGTCACAGCAAGACAGCCACTGTGACACTCAGGAGCTGAGGATGCTGTATCATCTTACCTTTTGATGGTAGAACTTTTTGTTCTATTTCTCTTTAGAGGGATCCAACTCTATTCTTTTCAGACAGCACATGGTGTGTAATTTTTCCTTTGGCTCCTCTACCTTTCAAATTAACAAGTCCCTGCTTTGTATTGTTTTCCTCAGGTATTCTTAAGTATGCCCTGCTGGACTTTAAGTATCTTTCAATAATAATCTTAAATTAGTTCAGTCTTGGTTTACAATGGATTTAAGCTCTAAGACTTTAGAAATGAATAAAATATTACCTAAATGAAGCTGACTCATAGTGGAACATCAGCCATATTTGCAGGCAAAATTTTTTACTTCCACAGAATTCCCTTTTTCTCCACTGTTACCTCCATAATTGCTACTATTTCTACTGTTGGATTCAAAAGGAATTCCTTTCTATTAGGTACTATGAATAGTCTCCACTCTTATTAGCATCACAGCAATTGAAGAATATTATTAGCAGTAGTAATTCCCTCACAGGCTATGTTCCAGGAGATATACTGTGCAATCTCACAGAGGAGCTTGTTTATTTCCTTCCAACATACATAGCTGAAGTTTCCTATTTTTAGACATTAGCAAACTTCACTCTACAACATTACTTATTTTGGTGCAAAGTGTTTACAAATATTTTGAAGATTATTCTGATGCTCCTATCCTTGTTTCTGAAGTCTGCAGAAACATCATTAAAAGATGTTTTATAATGGAACAAGCACTGAAGACAGGAGGTTTATGAGGTTGTTCATTTTTTCTAAACTTATAAAGTAATATCATAGCTGTTCACTACATGGTTTCCATGCTTTATTTATATTAAACTTTTCCAAAGTTGCCACTGGTCATTAAAATTTCTAAGAACTGTCATAGAGATGGTGTATATCTTATAAGAGAGTGCTTACATTAAGAAATTTATTTTAGTATCCCGTTCATTAATGCTGCAGAGTATTCCTGCAAACTGTGAACAGCAGATGTTTGCTATGATAACTGAGATTATTTTAAAATCACATATTAGTTGTCAACAGTCCCACTCAGGGGTGTTGGGCTAGGTGACCTCCAGAATCCTATGAATATGCTAATTAATGACTAAATGCAACCTTAAATACTTAAATTTTCTTTCAGAGCCAAGTTTAATTATATTTTTCTCTGCAAAGAATTTCTGAGAGGAAAAAAACCTAAAACCTGGAGAGCTGTTTCTCTAATGATACAGCCTTCTAATTCTTCTCAGTTTTGCCCTTTATCCTTTTTAAAATTAGACTTCAGTGAGGTGGAGCAAAATTGGTCCACAGAGCCTACAAGAGGTTTTGCCACTTGCAGACCCTGGAAGCAGTACACTCAAGCAAAGGTAAATGGTTGAAAGCCATCAAAGGAGTCTTCTATCAAGGTCTACTTCTGAAACTATAGAAAGCATAGAAAGCACTAATACTGTGCGCTTTTCCCAAGCCAACCAAGTCTTCTCTTTCCATTCCCCTTTCCCATTCTTTTATTGCTACCTTCTTCTCAGTAATAAAACATTCATTACTTTTTAGGAGAAGTAACTTAGGACGGCAGCTCTTTCTCCTTCTAAAATTGCAAAAAGATCTGAAATCTGACTTTCTCCTTTCCAAAGAAAGGACTTCCTGAAAAGCTTACATGTTGTTAACTTCAGTGAAAACAATAAAAAAAAAAAAAATCAATGAATCGAAGTGAGGGTCTTCTAACAATGGTTGTAGCCCCCTGTATAGCCGTAAAATATGATTATAATATCTGTGGATTAAGGCTTAGTAATTTCTGTGAAAAAATAGTATTGCTTTGTCAAGAGTACAGATTTGTATTTCCTTTCTTTAAATCCATCATGCTTTATGCCTCCAAGTCTCATAATTCTCTGACCTCATCTCTTCAGTCTAATCATAGCACAGTTCAAAACATGCATGCAGATGTCAGGCTCTTAACAAAAGCTGAATAGAAATTAGATTTCAAGCACAGAAATGGTAGTTTCCATTCTTCTGAAAGTATGAAGGGAAAGAAGTAACTCCATATCTGGGATCAAAGCTTTATCTGCTATTTCAAAAATGTGTGCTTTTACAATGTATTTCTGCTCACAAATTTTTGAAGTTTTGATTACATCATCAAGATACTTGTATCAAGACACCCCAGGAATAGTTCAAAACTTGTATCCTGTACTCTCAGTCTAGGAAAACTTCTATCCTGCATATATTAAATTTGAACTTTTTGTTAAATTTTAAAGAAGAAATAGTATATGGCCAACATATTGGGATTTAACTTTTTTTTTTAATCTGTAATGACACTTCTCTCTCCTTTTCCACGTCATATTTTAAGAGAAACACTGAACAAATCACAAAGTGTTTACAGCCCTGCTACAGATTACAGCCCTGCAGCAGTAATTTTGATTACAACATCCATCATGAAGTTTACACCATGTCCTGGTTTTACTAGGACATAAGCATAGAATTAGTTTCCTATTCAGGAAAGCTGCATTTTTGAGAAGACTACAGCAGTCAATTTAGTGGGAACAAAGTGATTAGACACTTTTAGTTTGTGGCCATCCTTGCTATGCAAGTTGCTGTAGGTGCAGAAGTTAGGAGGAACAAAAGCGAGGGCAGATGACTTAAGCTGGCCAATAGGAGTATTCCATACCAAAAACATCATGCTCACTATAAATTTGGGATTTTGCTGAGGATGGCCCTCTTTCCTTGATGGTCATCACTCCTGGAGGGTCTTATACATCATTCTGCTCCCAAGATCTACTCCCCCTTTCCTTGTGACTGGAGCTGTGGTGTTCGCAGTGTTTGACATTTAGCATTTACTGCTGGGAACGCAGCGCTTGCAACCACTATATGGGAGGAGTATAACTTTGTGTATTTTATATTAATATTGGTATTAATATTAGTTTGTTATTATTTTTGTTTTATTAAACCTGTTTCCATTTCAACTCAAGGGTGTCCTTTCCTTTTCTTGATTCCCCTCCTTGTGTGGGGAGGGGTCATCATAGATCAACGGCCTAAACAAAGACACAACACAACACAACCTAGACTAGAGATGCCACAAGCTGAAATCAATGGCTTTCTAATGATTTCAGAAAGGTACTTAAGTATCTTGCAAACCAGAAGTTGAAATTTCAGTATCTTAAAACATTCCTCCATTGCATTTCTAACATTGACATAACCAATCCAGAAATCCGAATGGTCACAACACTGAGACTGGTGTGACTTCATGGATGTAAATTATTGACTGAACAGAACACAATTTGCTTCTAAGCACTCCAGAAAACTAATTTCTTGTATGGCACCTGCAATTAATGATAGCTGAATGAATAAGGCAAAATCTTTTGTGTGAAGAAGACACCCTGAATGAATAACCAGATTTTGAATCTTTCATTTTTCATTTAAACAACTACAAGTACTGCCGAATGCACACACAGCAAGTTGTTTCAAGCTATTGACAGGTTGTCACATGCAGCAGAAGTGACAGAGGTTAAAAAAAAAATTCCCATTTTCAATTCCCAGTAGTAGATTCCTTTAAGAAAATATGACAGCGGTAAATATATAAAGAGAGACTGGCTCTTCTTCTTTTCGTGTTACCTTACTTCTGTTTTCTTGTTCACATGTAAGTATTCCCCACACTCCAGGGAAGCAGCTTTTCACAGCTGACTACAAACTGGACAAACTAATTTGATTTCTGAGAATTAAAGGGAAATGAGCACTAATTTTTTTGTCTTGTCTCACCGAAGAATCATTTTTCTGATAGAATGAAATAATTGACACTTACTCTCCAGAGAAGACTCCCAGATGGTCTGAGTCTCAGCACAGAGGAATTCTGCCAGTGGAAATGGCAGCTTATACCTCCGTGACTTGTAAGCTGGCACTTCAGTTGTCTCACATATGAGCTCAGTTTGTGCAGGAGTTTTACCTCTGGACCTGAAACTTTGCATTTATTCAAACAACAATGACTAAAATGTGGAAGAGAAAGAGAGGTCTGAGGAAGTATACTTATGACCTTGTGAGATGGTCAGCTACCCACTCTATTTGGAGGCAACTGCATCTGGCCTCATGGCTGAAGGTCAGGATGGTTGCCCACAAAAAAAGAGCTACTCCAGGAATGATCAATAGATCATCATTATCCTTCTGGAAAACTCAGAGGAGAGTTATGAATCAGACATACATTTTGTATTAGAAGTAGCTCCTGTGGCTATAGTGGGCAACCCCTAAAAATAATTCATGTCATCCATGAATGATGCTGTTCAGACTCACAGGACAGGTACTTTCTGCATTGCAGCAAAACCAGCAGAGTGTAACAGTCTGTTACAGTGAACAAATGACCATTTCTCTTACTTCCTGTATTGTTTTACAATACTGCCCTCCCCCCGCCAACAATTTCTTTCCTTAATCCTTCCAAACCAAGCAAAATAAATGCCTGACAGAATCCCTCCCCCTGTATGGGTGGCATCATAGCCATTTCCATAGCAACACACCAATCTCCCAAGTATCATCATGGCTCTACTGTCACTGCAAGCTTAAAGAAAAGCAAGGCTGAGGGAATGTTTGTCAAGCATTCAAATACAGCACTAGTTTCAAGTACCCTCTTAAACTTGACCAAACACTACACTTTCAGCTATAACACTGGCACAAATACTTTTACAAACTAAACAAACAAGTGTTTGGGTTTGTTTGTTTTAAAAATAAATCTTAACATAATTTATTTATTTATTTCCAGGAAACCTCAAATAGTGAATGCACAACTACTTCAAAATAGATACTTTATTTTACTGTTCATTCCCATTCCTTATATCATTTGTTTCACAACTTAGATTATCTAAATAAGGGGTGAAATCTTCATGTTTTACTGCAGTAGCACTCAATTTAGCTTTGAGAGGATATATGAATACAAAATATACTAAGTTTTAAACATGAAGTTGATTTAAAATTTCTTTGCCTACTGCTGACATTCATTATTTACTAAACAACACTAATAGCAAATTCATATTCACAATGGCATAGGTTTCATTATTAGTTAACAAACAAAAAAGCTCTGGAAGAAAGCTATCACATGAATAACAAGATCATGACTGCTGAAGTAAAATTAAAATAAACAAAAAACACCTAATACCACCTTTTTAGCAAGAGACCTGAAGTCTAGTGAAATTTAAAAATTGTATCTTTTTCCAAGAATGCCCCATGGAGTATATGTCTCAGAAGAAATGTTAAAGCTAATAAAAAAAATCATTTGACTATAAGTTGTTACACCTTCAGTACAGCCAAGCCAATTAATCATTATGCTCCTATCAGAGTATTTCAACTGACAAGTTCCCTACACAATAGTAGCCTTGTAGCAGAAAGTAAAAAGCAAAAGGAGGAAAAATTAATAGCACATTAAACACATGCTGTCTTCTATAGAGTCTCCTTTGCCTTTTATAGAACTGCCCTGAAACAAACCTCCGTACCTTCCTTCTTCCCAACTCACAGCTTTACTATTCCAGCTCACCCATACACCTAGCCAAGAGACAGCATGAGTTTTTGTTGAAGTCCTGTAACCCTTTTGGGGATTCACAACAACAAAAATAAGTCTTGATAACCTTTTACAAGAACAAAATGCTTCCAGTGGCACCCAGTTAGCCACAGGTAGCTCAGTAAGCTCATCTTAAACAGCCATCCATGCTACTCCATTTAATACACTTCTGTGACTAGAGGAAATCTCTGCACTAAAAGATAGGTCTACAACCAAACTAGGATATTTGTGTCAATCAAGAGTGTTGATGGATCACCTTCTAGTATTATGTATCACACAAAACCCTGTTTTTATGCTTTGATTCACAGTGCCTGGTATCTTAAAAGAGAAGTAGCTATCTTCATGGAGAAAGAGAGAACTGGTATGATGGCTGAATATGTTTTTATGTTGCAGGAAAGTTATGAGTTGCAACCCATGTTTTATCTAATAGTGAGCCAACCACAACAAAAGCTGTAAGAGAAGTCAAACTTTATTCTTAACATATCAGAAACAGGTCTGGAAGAGTTCTGAGCTGTGGTATGAATCTACCCTGTTTACTGCACCATTTCTATTTCCTTATCTGCTGAGCCCTACCTCCTCCTACCCCATCCTCTCACCTTCCTATTTCTTCCAATTTCAGCACAGCACTATGAGCTCATTCAACCCCATTACTTTTGTTTTCATTGGACTCAATCCCATACTTCAGGCATGCATCTGAGGTCCAAATTTTCCCAGCTCACCTCCACTCATTCCAGTTCAGTTCCCATCTGCCCTGTCTAGGAAAGTAAGGAACAGCTCTCTCCTCCTTCTTGCTTGAATTCCTAGAGTTCAGAACTTCCCTCCGATCCAACTGCCAAACTCACCAAAGCACCCTTTATTCATGTACACACTGCAGTGAAACATTTAGAAAGTGTAAGTATCTACCTAAGAGACAACAGTAATAATGTAATACTGTCAAAGCACTAATGTTTCCAACTATTTGCCTGTAAACCTATAACCTGTAAGCTTTTCCTATTCTGTCTCACTTTTACAACACAATATCACTTATGCTTTTTACTTGCTTGGTCTTAGACTACTATTCACAGGAGGGGATCTAATAACGATTGTTGATTCAAGATAGCTTAGGAGAATTATAGAGGAGAATAATAGTTCATCTGTGTCTCACTACAGAGGATTGATTTAGATAACCTCACTAATGTAAGATTCCTCTTTTGTTGCTTATCAATAATTTCAGTAATTTCTACACCAGTTGAAAGACTCAGCAGTTGGAGAGTGTACCTAGCTTCCTTAATGTACTTTGGGAAAAACATTGCAAAAACTGCTCAGCCAAATAGCCTTCTTAGAAAAGAGTCTACATAGCAGCTGAGGGAAAAAAAGGATGACATTTTCCTGCAGTACTGATATAGAGTCCATAGCTGCTGCCACTTTCCCCATTACTGCAATGCATGTATGCAAACCAGTGGGCACACAAGGCTGAAGGCCTACCTCTTTATCTACTGTTTTGTGCTTGTCCACTTTTCTCATGAGACTGTAAAACAACTTTTTGCAAAGCAGATGTGTCACATAACTTCTCCTGGCCTTTTTTTTGCCTTTACTCTAAGGAGTGGAATTGCATTTGCCTTATCTTCATTTTATCTTCCCTATCTGTTGAATACATAAGACAAGACATGCTTGCCCTTACTGTTTCATAGATTTGTTGTTGCTATAGCACTAGAATTAATTTTCTATTTTAGACTAGCAACACTAGGAACCACAAACATAAAAAACAGCAGCAAAATCTTCACTCATTTAGCTTTGGTTTTGCCTCAAAATTATACAAAAACTCAAATACTGTAATTAAGAAGAGATACTTCAGGTACTACAGATATAATTGTAAATATTTATTAATCTTTTTTATTTATGTCTAAGACACAGGCCCCTGATCCAACAGCTGTGGTGACCCAACAGCCTGAGGAGGAAGTCAGTATTGTGTTGTGAGAGCAAGATAATAACTTTATGCAAAATGATTCTCACTGTTCATTTTTCTAAAGAGCAAAATCATTAAAAGTACAGCATAATGCTCTGTAATTATAATCTAAGTAATTTCCCCTGTTAAAAATACATTCTAATTGCTTTAAGTGAAAACACATCATTATAACTTCCCTTGAAAGGGGAACTAATAAATAGATTAGCAAAATCTTACAGTCAGTACATTAAATCATGTTTATTCATTCAGCTGAGACTGAAACATGTAAAGTACATCTTCTTATGGAAAGACACAATTAGGGAGAATGGCTGGCTCATGGGATTAGCCAAGGGATTTTGAGTCTTCCACATCTAGCTTGGTGGTGTGAATCCTGCCTAGCTTGGTGTTGACTGAAGCTTATAACCATCTGCTGCCTGTTCAGTGTCCTACATAAAATGTAGTCTTTCCCCAATTCCAAGCACACAGGTGTCTCGTATTACAGCGACTGACAGTAATTAGCACACCTTTAAGCAATGTCAGCAAAGATGCAGATCTTAAAAGTATAACAAAGATGCTTCTGTAATTTGGTGTCAGCAGTCTACCAAATCCACACTTTGAAAAGAGTTAGGATGGTGGAATGGGTATTATCTTCATTTGTTACTGTGCTTCTGCCAAATAGCCAAGTATGGTTGATTACATTCTTGCATAAAACATTAAATGTCTTATTTCACTAGATTTAAAAATCTCAAAGAATCAAAATGGTGATACCATTTCTTAATGCTGAAAGGGTAGGTTTTCTCATCTTAAAGGAGGACTTTAATAGTTAAAATATAGTTACTATAATTACTATGGCTGTATTTGGCATCTCAAGGAACCATCTTGGTGTGTACAATGAATTATTTCAGTTTCTATGACCCCTAGGGCAGCTGTGCAGGCAACCACTGTAAGTAGGAAGAGAGTAACAAAGAGAGTTACGGATTAAATTATCCAGGTCCCTTATTATTAACCTTTGGGTGAACAGGCCTGCTTCTTTTGCTCATCTCAGTAATACTGGATATAGTTTTGTTTTGTGAAATAAGCAATAACTCATACAAATGGCAAACTAACAAAGTGACAGAATAATTACCTTGCAAATGCACTGTAATGTACTACGGTATCTGAATTATAATAACATGAAATATGAAATTAAAAGGATAATTAATATTTGCCATGCACTTCACTCTCTAGCAATGAGTTCCTAGCTAAGCTAGTTATTAGTAAGCACAAACAACATGCTAGGCGCTATAAAAGCTTTTCAGGAAATTTGGCCTGCTGAAAACGCCTGTATTCCAATGTTTGTTTTTGTTTCAGAATAGATGAAAACCTGAGTTTTTTAAAGTTATGTAACAAAAGTTTTGAAGTACATAACTGGAAATCTCGTACATAACTGGAAATCTCTCACTTTCCAGCCATACAGATTAATTCCCAGTGGTGATATGTTGCCTCTGTCTCATGTAAGTTGCATTTCAGACTGCTACTATTTTCTCCACAGGCCAGAATCTTACATTGCCCATTATGAGACTCCCATGATGACAAGTACCTAAACTTTGTATCATGGGGGAAGAATTTTGGTAAGGAAGCTCAGGAAAGAAAAAAATATAAATTAAATGATTTTTGTATATATTTTTTCATGTCTAACAAATGTAAAATAAAATGTTTGTTTTAAATCTTTAAATTAAAAATGAAAATTAGAAACATAAATTTAAATTTTAATTTTACAGGTATTCTCTATTTTCTTATTAAAAATAATTCCTATAGGAATTGTATCTCTTTAAAAGGAATATTAGGAAAAACTTCCCAACTGGCCTCTAATTGTTGTGTCTGTCAGCTCCATACACATTTCTCATTGTAGTCACTTAATGGTCTTCCATAAAACAAACAAGCAAACAAAACCAGCCAGATCTTAAACTTCAAAATATATTCAAATACAACATTTGAATCTTTTCTTGAGTATTCATATAGTTTTTTAAACATTCAAACTGTTCAGTAATTTTCCTTTGACCTCTTGCATATGGATTTCCTTTATTGGTTTGATCTGCATTTAAATCAATGGAAATATTGCCTTTTATTCCAGAAGAACACAATCAAGATCTTACTGTTTACAGGCACAGATGCACTGAAACCCTCTAAGAAAGGCTGACCCTCTAGCAGTTTTAGTCCACAGAGCTTGTGAGTTTCCTTTCTTCAAGACAAAAGACTAATGGGAATCACCTTGTTCTTCAGATTCATGTCCCTCTTTGGATGATAAATGAAAACTATTAGGATTCTGCTTTCCCATGACACAAACCACAAATATCTCTACTAAAACCAGAAAAAAGCAGATTTTGATGGGACAAAAAGCCACCATGCCAAGTTCTGTGAGAGTCCAGTCCACAAGCTGGCATCAGATTTCATATGTATTTTTTAGATATAATTAAAAATAATATGCACATAATAAAAACAATTATGTACTTATTTAGATAGTGAAATACAGCAAAACATTTGTTGATTTCCTGAATATGAAATGAGTTATTCTGTCTTAAGAAGCTTAGTTCTAGATGAAACAAAAATACTATCTATTCACAATAGACAAGCTTTATAGAAGAGTACATAGAATTTATAATTCACTGAGCATTTTTTTAAAGCAACAACAAACAAAAGAAAACTGAAAGAAAGGCAAAGAAAAAATGACTGTGTAAATTGTAGTGGCTTTTAGTTAGGTATCTAATTAGTCAAATGAAAAGCAGAGACGGCAACCTGCTTGCTTTAGCAATAGTATTTATGCTGATCTGGAATAGCTTCTTCATACTTTACACATCACCTTTACATCAGAAGGGTTATGTCACCACCAGCACTTTGTATTCACAGACACTCTTTCTCCTATTATAACTGAATACAGTGCTTCCTCCATATATTTTTCTGCTTCCCTTTGACACGTGGTCAAGGTTAGTAATATATTAAGAATCAATGTAATAACAGTTTCAATAGCTGAAAAAGTATCTGTATTTCCTACTTTGCTTCAGATAAAGGAACTTAGGTAACTATAAAGAAGGTTCCCATGAAAATCATCACTCAGTCCATATAGCTACCTCCTCTTTCTCAAATGCATACATCTGCATTTGCATGACCATTATGATAAAAATTAATTAAAAAAAGATAAATTATTAAGAACTTTCATAGCCAAAGATAATTTGTTTTTTTAAGAAATAAACTTAGTGATGTACGTTAATATTTTGACAGCTCTGAATATCAACCAGGCATATCCACCCCAAGGTGTAAGGAAAATGTGTACAAGTCAACATAATTAGGTTGGAATAGGTGTCTTGGCTTTCTCTTAAAGCAATTGAGTTTGGCTTGTGCAAGATGGGTTTCAAATAGAAAAATTACATTCTACATTGTACGAGGCCACTAGGCTTGCCATTTGCTTTGTGATTAAATGGTACAGGCACCACCATAATAAGGCAGTCTATCAAAGTCTTCTACCTGGTTGTTTACACTCCATGAGACTGTATGAATGAAGGTTTTTAAAGTTTTCATTAAGTCTTTGGCTACTGTGCATGCACAAACACAAACCCAGTTATTTTGAAAGTATACAGGTTTTTACTGTTTTTATCTTTCTTCAGAGCATTACTGCTGCTGCTCATGCTTCACTGAGCATATATAGGGACAAAATTCCTGTCTTTTGAGAAATATGTTACAATTATCCTATTTATACATAAAATGTATTCTAATACATAGGCATGAACACCTTAATTTGAATTTTCAATTGCAATAGTAAATTCAGGTGGTAGCAGGGAAGGTTTAATGAAATTACATAGATAATTTAAATAAAAATAACTAGCTGGATGAATATGTATATTACTGTACACTGTTTTCCTTCTCTATATCATTTGTGTTTGGGAGGAAAAAACTCTTTTTTATTTAAGGAAGAGAGCACACAATAGATCAATATATAAACATCTATTCAGCTATGCTGCCATCCACCTGGTCTCCTATTCGATTATTTTTTCCTTTATTTGTAGAAAGACTTTCTCTCTTCTTTTTTTCTATTCCAGAACCTGATTGTGTAAACACTTCCACAAAGACAAATTCATTTTTTGAGGACTTGATTTAAAACTATTGCTTTTCGATTTCTGAGCTGACAAAGAATAAACGTTCTGAATTTCAAGAGTGGTAAGCCAAGTGACTTACATCTCCATATTTTCTTCAGGTGAGGTTATCCATTTAAATCTCAGGTCTTCTACAATGTTCTTCTATATTCAGTGGTGACATCTATGATTTTTAAAATTTATTTCTACATTGTTTCAATTGTTTAGTATAAAGTCACACTTTTTTCTCAAAAAAAAAAGAACTTACAACCTAAAGGCACCATTTTTTTAATATCATTACAAATGCTTTTGCAGGTATAAAACAGAATAGAATAGATTCTGCATAATATATTTCAGGGGATTTATCTTAAAGAACTCCCTGCATAATATATTTATCTATAGCTATATTTTGCTGTGGACCAAGCAGGCATTTCATTATTTGGATATTCCAAAAGCTCAGAGGCTAAATTCAAAGACTCTTTTAGTTTTGGAAGAACAGCTTAACAAAAGTAATTGAATACATCATCAGAAACTACATACATGTATCATCACTGAAATTTGTAAAATATTTTTCAGCAATATTGCTATTGTTCAATAGAAATAACCTCCCTCATAATCACTAACATCTGTTAGAGTTGAAAATTAATTCATTATGTACTCATTTAGAGAAAGTAAGAATAACTAAGCCATAGATTTATTGTTTCTATCTTTACCTGAGACACTGAATTTGCAATTTCTCATGCAGCAGATTAAGATCTTTCCGTTAGGAAGGCACAAAATTTATCAAGAACCCATATTTAATTCACTGATCTTAGAAGATGAAAGTAGCAACCAATTTTCCTGAAAAAGAATAAAGGATTTATCTGAAATGAAGTCTTCTGTATGCTTTTTTTTCACTTTAAATTGAGTTAAGAAGTTTGAACTTTGATATAAGTATATATCTTATGCCTTTAATGTACCTATGTCAGAAAACACGTCACCAGCCAAAGAAGTCATATTTCAGAAGAAACAAGGTGCATGACTAAAGAGCATATGCTGGTACTGCACAGTATAATACAGGGAGAAAGTAACTTATATAAGCTAAATACAAAGGCAATTTATCTAAGTATAATTGTCTATATTAAATTAAATTTTACATACATATCTGGATTGCTAAAAGACTTTTGATGTGAGATATTAATGAAACAAGACAACACTGATGTAAGGAGGAATACTGTTGAATGGATAAATAGTTGAGTAAAAGATGGGAAACATGGATGGAAGCACACATTCAGTTCTCATGATGGAGAAGGATCAGCAGCAAAGCTTTGCAAGAGCCTTCACTGGATCCAGTGCTGCTCAACATATTCCCTGGGGGGCTCATAAGAGGGCAAGCAGTGAGGCAACTGGTGATGATGTGCTGATGCTGGAGATAGCTGCATTGAGGGCAAGCTATGATGATGCTGAGCCCTTCAGACCCCTGCTCAATTAGCATATTTTGGAACCCAATCTGAGACTCCAAGACCCCTCCAGGGAAAACCAGTGAACCTAACTCTAGAATTTGACATCACATTTCAGAAACAATAGCTGAAATGCTACATTGTAATTGCTTAGAATGTTTCTTGACCTAGCCTTTAAAAATATGCTACAGGTTTACGTTAATTTAAAAATAAAAATGTATATAAATATGTAGTACTATTATCTGATACAAGGCACATTTGAAAATCTCTTAAATCAAAAGAAGAATAATAGTGGTAAGTGCTTATTGGGAACATAAAAGTAACATCAGAGGAAAAAGGACAAAGTAAAAATGGATTGATAGGATTTTTTAATAGGAAAACAATCTTATTCTCACTTTTGCTGTTAATCATCACTGTATTGTAGATATTATCATGATACATTAAAATTTTAAGCCTACCTGTGTTGCAAACTCTGATTAAGCAGATTATATTACTTAAATTTGACCCTCTCCTTCCCCAAACTGCTGCCCCCAAAAAAAGTTGGCATCAACGTTTTTGTCAGTTGAAATATTAAATCTTTGCACCATCAATTTTTATTTCATCTGGAAACACTTTTTGTAAAACTTCATTACACACATTGTAAACATTGTGAATGGGTAGAAAGCCTTCTCTGAAACAAAAACCTGGAAATGATTGATTTAGAGAGGAGACAAAAAATGTGTGCAGCAGAAAGTGCACACCAGCATATTTTTTCTATAAGCATTACAACAGATTTTTCTTTCTTTGTTAGAGAACAGTGTCATTAAAAGTGTGATTCTGAATGTAAGTTTCTATGGTGTTCTTGCATGTCAACTTCTGTGTGGAGGATATTGTAGACTTCTTTTACTTAAGACTTGTGGGTTGTTTGCTCTTGTTTTATTGACAGAGAGCAGACAACTCACATGGGACAATTTTGTGCAAGAATTCCTATAAAATACTATTCCAAGAAAGTTGGCTCAATATCACTTCAATTGTGAAATCGAAAAAGTCAATTAGCTTAGGGCTTCACAAGCTTAACGTTGGCAGAAATGCATAGCACTAAGTCAGCAGCCTCAGCAAAACTGTAATTTGTGAATTGATTGAGAAAGTTTTCATTACTAACAGCTGAGTTAAGTACAAGCATGACTGACCAGTCATGAATCTCCATTAAAAATACCAACCTAAAAAATACCAGTAATAACACATAGAATAAAATAGATGTGAGCTGACAGTTTGTTATGAAAACAGTACTTCATTACTGTTACTGTATTTACTGGAGAAAATTGTTATTAATTCATTAGCTATATATACAAAACATTTTAATGTAAAACAGAATCATAACAGTTGTTAGGTTTAAACCTGTTAGGATCAAAACCTATTATGCTATGTTCCTTCTCTAGCACAGATAAAGAACATGAACTATGAAATTGCTTTTAAATTTATAAATAAAAATCTATTTCATTATATGCTTAAGAATTTTTTTTAATATCTTGTAGTTTAAAAAAATTACACAGTTTATAGTAGTGCAAGATTTGCAGTGACCATATGTTCTAAACCTTCAGGTTTTATCTGTAAAAATATAATAAATAACTTTTTCTTTTCTGATTTTTTCTTCAGAATAAAAGTATTAGCATTATATTTATAAAATTATTAATTAAAAGTTTTGTATGCAGTCAGTATAAACGTACAGAGTAAAAAATCAACTGCAAACATATTTGCAACATGAATGAAAATCCACCTGCCAAGCAACTGCTTTTCAAGTTCTTAGCTGTTAAAGATGAAAACAAATGTATTTAGGGAGAATGCTGTTATTCAAGAAAAATGCTAACCATGCTACAGTATACGAACTGTTTATGTTAATTGTACAATGCTTAAAAATGAATAGCTCTTCAGCTATACTTTCTCAGTGAAATAAACATAATTCTTTTCAATTTCCAGATGTTCTTTATTAATTTTCTTTCAAAGAATGAAATCAACATACTTGTTAAACATTAACATAATTGAAATCCAACAACATGCAGATCACATGAGTTATCAGAAAAAATCAGAGGGCTTATGCCTAGGATTTATCACAGAATCACAGAATCACAGAATGTTAGGGATTGGAAGGGACCTCAAAAGATCATCTAGTCCAATCCCCCTGCCGGAGCAGGAACACCTAGATGAGGTTGCACAGGAAGGCATCCAGGAATTAGGAGAACCTCATCCTGCATGTAAACATCTTCTGCTACAGTGTAGCCACTTCATGGTTGCACATTTCTTACAGGCAAGAAAAAACAAATTCCCTGTTGTAACAATATATATCACAGATTTAGGATTCTAACTGAAAGAGTTATAACAGAAAAGTGACGTTTTCTAAGGAAAGTAGAGATGTCACAAAGAATTTAATGCAGTGGAGAGACATCAGAAAAAGTTTTGAGTGAACATTCAGCAATTCATATAAAGAGTTCCTTACAGGCTTATCTACAAATTACTTAATTATACTTCCTTTAGATACTATGCTTTGTTTTGCTCTATTGCCGTTCCTAGAAATTTTCCTACAGAAGGAAAATCTGGATCCTGTTTTAAACCTTTAGGTTGTGTTTACATCAGTAAGTGTAAAAAAGTGGATACCACAGGGCCAAGACTGTAGATGGTGCTGAGGATCCAGGACCATATAATATGCTTTTCACTTGGGATTTCAGCCTTCTTCAATTGATGAAGTGCCCTTATAGATTGGAGTACACTAGATACACTTCCAGCACATACTTGGGGATATTTTCACTTAAAAGAAATCTAGTCAGAGTCCTCCAAAATGGCTTTGCAATGAAAACTGAAGCCTAAATAGGGATAAAAAAGGCCCTTCTACTGCAAATGAAATGCTGAGGCAGATGCACCCTTAGAGATCTGTTTGTGATAAAAACAGATCAATGAAGGTGATCAAAACAGATCAGTAAACAGTAAGATGAAAACAGTAAGGTTAAAACAGTATGATAAAAATGTTTTTCAAACAAAAGAAGGGATTGTCCTACTATTTTTCATAGATATTTGTCTAACTTCACTTTCAAAACGCATAAATATAAATATGTTATATTACCGCTGGCGTAGATGATTTAAGAGTCAACACTAACGTGTTGTGACTACAAATATGACTTCCTTAACTCAAAGTTCTGGGGAAAATTATGACAAATAATTGTACAGCTTCTCCCTAAAATACAAATTGCCAACAATTAAGTCTTAGAAAATATATGCACTGAAAAAAAAAGCCCACCTTAAATTACGCTTTCAAACTTTTATAATGTGTTTCTAGTCACTGGAAAACAAAACATTGCGTCAATTCATACAACTTCAAAATTTCAAACCGTTGAGAAAGTTCTTTTTTTTCTACACTCAGTGTGTATGTTCATACAAGGAAGCTGTCATTTTGCTATTTGATTCTTCTGGGTTGAGAATGTTACACTGAGTTCATAAACAAAATAGTGACCATCAAAAGCAAAAAAAACCCACTCAATTACAAAGAAATTTTTTAAAGATTTTTGACTAATAACAAAGTGAATAGAAATTACCAAACTCTTGGGGGAACAAAAAAAGGAAAAATTCCAGTACTGTACCAAAATGTACAAGATGTTATATATAGTTTCTCTCAACTAATGAAGGCAAAATGTACTTTTAGATGAGTTCACTGAAAGTACCCAGAAAGATTAATAAATATGTATTTCTATA
Organism: Mesitornis unicolor; assembly: GCF_000695765.1. Taxonomy (NCBI): domain Eukaryota; kingdom Metazoa; phylum Chordata; class Aves; order Mesitornithiformes; family Mesitornithidae; genus Mesitornis; species Mesitornis unicolor. The sequence continues at coordinate 1,208 of NW_010161599.1, read as the reverse complement.
ACTCAACTGTTTGCAAGCAGTACTTTTTTTAGCAAACAAGCATAGATATACTGTACAGGTAACCTGTTACTATCTACATAACAGGTTCTGTCTGAGCTGGCCAAATATTGTGAATTTTAGCTATTTATAAGATACAGAAAGTATAGCAACAATGAAGACCACTTGGCTTGGCTTTGCTTGGATAATTAATCTTACTAATTTTTACAGGATATAAAGGAGGAAAACGAAAAGCCAAAAATGCATCAAAGCTTCCTTTGGCATTCTGTGAAACAATTCAGAAACTATGCATGTATTTCCACGCTTACTTAGTACTAGATTATTTTATTACAGTTTATTTAAATTTATTTTTCAAAGAGCTATTGCTCTGTGTCCACGTCTGGGGAAAGAAATTCATGCCTGTGGAGTTATACCTTACTCCATATTAGTCTCATATCTTCCTCAAAACTCCTGTTTGCTGCAGTTTTCACTTAATGCTATTGAAGTAACTGACTGGATGATATATAAAAACCAGAAACTAGGCTTCTCCCTTAGCTCTTGATGTGTGCAGGTCAGGATATCTACATGTATTCAATTTGCATTTCCTTTGAGCAGGAATTTGTGTTTCTTTTAAGCGAACATTAATGGTAATAGAAGTAAAATTAGAAACACAGCTGTGGGATCTAGGTCTCCAGTACAAAGCAAAAACAGATGGAAAAGGATAGTGAATATGTTTGGATTTTAAGGAACTTTAACTCCTTCTGTGAGCAAAGAGTATCAGAAATTATCTGAAAAGGTGATACTAGAGCATTCATTTTTGATGAGTTTTCAGTGTCTCATTGGAAAGAGAAAAAGATGCAGAATTACAAATCACAGGCAACAATCTCTCTTCTTTGTAAAAATAATAACTTTTTTCCCCTTTTTCCCTTTTTTTTTTTTTTAAGGGAAAGTACATTTTCACATGACATCTCTGAAGTGATAGGAATTAAGAAAAGATATATAATATAGACAGTAGCCAAGTGTTCATAGGTAATTAAAATTAAATGGGTTATTAGAAATGAAGACACTGACATGCAAGAAAACTTGGAAATTATGTTTAAAAAGATAGTTAATTGAATACACTGCGGTACAGAAATAGAAGAATGACGTAAGAATTGAAACTATGGTGCTTCAAAGAAAAAAAAAGAGACCAGCATCACCGAGTTTAATATGGCCAAATGCTGGGTCCTGCA